>NC_064423.1:37645000-37652500 GCF_023375975.1 Astyanax mexicanus | reverse complement strand
GTATCACTGTCATGCAAAAACCTATATCTCCAAACCAGCAGCCTGAGAAAAATGCATGCTTACATTTTTTTAGACATCTTTTAATAAATATTTACATTAAAACATATTTTTTAAAAGCACACTTGTAAAGGTTTCTGCAGCATTTAATATTAATTTTTCTGATATATTTAGCAGTTAGTTAAATTCAGCAATAATATTCAATTCAACACTATATCAATAAGGGCAAAAACAACATTTTGGAGCATTTCTATTGGTCCAGATAAAAAAGAAATTCTCCCACAGTCATAAAATGCATAAAAATCAATACATTAATCTATGCTATGTTTTATATCCTAAAACTGAATCATAGCAGCTGCAAAGTCCATAGTAAAATAACTCCCTTTTCTCTTCTAATATGAAGAAAGACATAAGCACAAAGCGCATATCCAAAGCAGCAACTTAAGTCAGTTTAATATGTTTTATTCCAGCTCATTTTGGAGCATTTCTATTGGTCCAAATCCACATTATGTGAATAAAATGAGAATAAAATACAAATGTTCTCCCACAGTCACACAGTGCATAAAGAACAACATACTGTAGAGCAGATTACATGCACTGTTTTATATCCTAATACTGAGTCATATTGCACTCATAACAGGTGCAATATAAAAAGAAATATAAAGCACAAAATACAAAAGCATGTATCTCCAATTCAGCAACTTCTATTGGATATGTATGGCTTTCATTTGACAGTGAGAATATGTAATATATGGATAATTTTTTAATCTCCTACATAAACCTTTAGTTTTTTACCATAAAAAAGCTATTTTCAGTCTGAACCAATGATTGAATATTGACTGTTTTATATGCTTGATATAAATTTTAGGCATAATATAAACACAAATTCTAAACTAAATAACTCTCAGCCCTTACATTATTATCTCCTAACTTAATTACAGTAATTAAGTCAATTTTTTTTTATTATTTTTGTGTTACCTTATCAACAGTTATAAGGTCACTTTCATAGAAAATAGACTTTTTTTATCCCCTTTTAAATAAGTCTCCTGTATAAAGGGTTAATACATGGATTATAAAGGGGTTTATTAATGGTTAGTAATTAGGTTATAAACACTTTATTTAATAAATAGTTATAAAACATAAATACAATGGGTACCAGTGAGCTGTCTTCTTAACAAATAGTGATTCCACATTCATTTATACTGTCAAACCACAGACACTTTTGTTTCTGAATCAGTTTCTCTGATTTTGCTATTTATAGGTATATATTTGAGTAAAATGAACATTGTTGTTTTATTCTATAAACTACAGACAACATTTCTCCCAAATTCCAAATAAAAATATTGTAGTTTAGAGCATTTATTTGCAGAAAATGAGAAATGGCTGAAATAACAACAACAAAAAAAAAAGATGCAGAGCTTTCAGACCTCAAATAATGCAGAGAAATCAGGTTCATATTCATAAATTTTTAATCACAGTTTTTTTTATGCATCTTGGCATCATGTTCTCCTCCACCAGTCTTACACACTGCTTTTGAATAACTTGATGCTGCTTTACTCCTGGTGCAGAAATTCAAACAGTTCAGCTTGGTTTGATGGTTTGAGATCATCCATAAGAGACTTCTTAAAAACAATTTAGAGACACTTAAAAAGATGATTTTCTTTGATTTTACCTAATTGAAATCCTCTGGAATATAATCAAGAGGAAGATGAAACAGACATGCCTTATATTTATATGTTTTAACTGTTTATAAATGTTTAGTAAAGTATTTACAACATGATTTCTAACCATTAATAAACTCCTTTATAAGCAACAGCTATGGAAGTCAGTTAAAATTCCAGGTAATTTTGGAGCATTCCTATTGACGCAGTATAAAGAATAACAGTCTGATTTATATTATGTGAAAAATGAAAGAAATGACACTACAGAATACACTATATACTGTATTTTCAGTTATAATTGCTCATATATATACAGACTGTTTAGCATTTCTAGTTAGAATAAAAATAAAAATATTGTCATTTAGAACATTTATTTGCAGAAAATGAGAAAAAGATGCAGAGCTTTCAGACCTTAAATAATGCAAAGAAAACAAGTTCATATTCATAAAGTTTTAAGAGTTCAGAAATCAATATTTGGTGGAATAACCCTGGTTTATAATCACAGCTCTTTTCATGCATCTTGGCATCCTGTTCTCCTCCACCAGTCTTACACACTGCTTTTGGATAACTTTATGCTGCTTGATGGCTTGGTTTGATGGCTTGTGATCATCCATCTTTTTCTTGATTCTACTGTAATATATATATATATATATAAATAATACAGTACAGGAGACTATTCTGGATGTTTCTTATTGTTTTTTTGTCTTGTGTTATTCCTCCTCCCTATAGTGGTGTAGTGTAGTAGTGGTGGTGGTGTAGTGTTGGTTTGAGAAAGTGTGTGTATGTGTGTGTGTGTGTGTGTGTGTGTCCTGTGCTGTGGTAAATAAGGAGATTTTGGGCCTTGCTCTGATAACATGGCCCAAAACTCAGCTCTGCTCCTCAAATCCAGGATTAATGCCAGCTTTAAGGGTTTAACATGGGCAGCCATTCATAGGGGCGTGGGATTGAGTGGGCTACTGCCGTCCAGCCATTCACACAGGCGTGGGATGGAGTGGGCCAGCGCCAGGGGGCGAGGAGGGGGCCTGCTGGACCCGGGCCTGTATGGGACGGAGTGATTGGTGTGCCCTGTGATGAAGGTTTTAGGATGGCATGACTTTTTTTTTGACAAATAGGGCTTCAATTAAAAGAGAAAGAAATGGTGATAATGCTGATACTGCATCAATGAATAGTGCTTGTGGGAAAGGGAATATCCACTGTATATATGCTGCATATATACAGTAGATATACAGTTCATATCAAATAATTTTATATACATACAGCTCTTGAAAAAAAAATTCTTTGATTTTACCAAATTAAAAAGCTCTGGAATATAATCAAGAGGAAGATGGATGATCACAAACCATCAAACCACCAAACTGAACTGCTTGAATTTCTGCACCAGGAGTAAAGCAGCATAAAGTTATCCAAAAGCAGTGTGTAAGACTGGTGGAGGAGAACATGATGCCAAGATGCATAAAATCTGTGATTAAAAAAAAACAGGGTTATTCCTCTAAATATTTTCTTCTTTTCTGCAAATAAATGCTCTAAATGATAATATTTTAATTTGGGAGAAATCTTGTCTGTAGTTTATAGAATAAAACAACAATGTTCATTTTACTCAAACATAAACCTATAAATAGCAAAATCAGAGAAACTGATTCAGAAACAGATTCAGAAGCTGTTTCCAGAGCTGTATACTACTAGTCAAACTTTAAGAACACTTTTATTTTTTTTTTTTTTGTCTCAATTTTTTTTGCCATTTAAGTCCTTCAGGTCAATAACTAGAAATGCTAAGCAATCTGTGTTAATAAACATTTGCAGTAAACCACTACGAAAAAGAAATAAGCCAATAAGAAAAATAAATGCTAAAAACAAAAAACTGATCGATTGTAATTTTAGGATTGTAAAAGATTAATACATTTAACAATATTGTTTAAAAAAAGCCTGAAAAAAAAACATCTTATATTGCTTTAGAACGAAGGTGGTCATGTTTCAGCAAACAGTTTATTGGTTTACAGCAATGGAATAAACTACAATTTTTATCATAATAACTAGAAAAAGACACAGAAACACAGAAAACTCTGTAACTATTAAAAGTAGAAGTATTTTTTTTTTGAGAAATTACAGATGAAGACAGAGAGCTGTGAGTACTGTTTCTTGTTATTTACACTTTTAAAAGATTCTTGGAAACTGGAGAAAACTGCTACATGAAGACGTCTGGCTGACCCACATGGAAACAGCAGCTTTAGCCTTTAGCTCAGATTAACAAAATTGAACTCTGAAGTCTCAGTTTCAGCAGTGAAGAGAAGAATTAGAGATTTTCTGGGTCCTGTGGGACTGTTACTGGACTAATAAAACATAGAATAGTCTGTGTTCTAAAACTTTTGACCAGTAGTGGATCTGTATCATCATTTATTAGTCCAAAATTGTCGAATTTGGATTAAAAATGTATTATTTAAATTATAATGAACACGTTTTTGATGTTTTTTGTTTTTCGTTTTAAAAAAACAATTAATTTGTGATTAATTTGTAATTAATCAATAATCATATATAGTTTGGCACACTGCCCAAACCTTTGATTTAGCTTCATGAGTTATAAGCTTTTTTATATGCCAAAAATAATGATTTAATTTCATTGTTGTACAAGGTCTGTTAATTGACTGTTCAGAAATGACCAACAGACCACCAATAATAATAATAATAATGCTGATAATGGAAAATTAATTAGCTTTATTCTTTATTATGAGTGTCCCTTTAAAATTGATCAGCAAATTAATTGGGTTCAATCAGTTGGTTTTCTTTTTTGCAGCAAATTGTAATGCAGTGGATTATTAATTGTTACGGGGGTCTGCTGAAAATTAGCATTCTGTATATGGGATTATTTTTCCTCCAGACCAAATCCTGAACCAATATCAATTGACCACAGTACCGTCCTCTTACTAGGGTCAAATATGTCTTATATACACATTTATAATATATACATATTACATCTATGCTTATGCACACATCATACATCCTTACATACATACATACCTATACCTATACATACACTATACATACATACACATACATTTTTTCATTATTACCTTCCAGTTTATAATTATGTATATACACTCTAAACCCATATGTTGTTTAAACTCAAATGATGAAAGACTCAGGGTTCCTTTGTGTCGGGCAGCATTAGCCGCTAATGCTAGTGCTGCTGCACCCAACCTTAGTGAAAATCTGGAAATATAAGCTTACTGTAAGTAAATGGAAGCGCTTTACTCACACACAAAAAAACAAAAACAATTTTTAGCAGAGAATGTTTTGTAGATTAACGTCCAGCACTCGTTTGACTTTAAAAGAAAAAAATGTTTTTTTTTTTTTTTTTTTTGCTTAGCTTAGCTTTGCTTAATTTAAGTTGACCTGCTTATTTACAAGGGAAACATGGTGACACCCCTGTTCCTTATTAGTGTCTTATAATGCGTTTTATAATCCAATGTGCCTATTAGTGCAAAAATACAATATATGCATCTTGGTTCCACATCTCGGTTTATGTAAAAGTCTGTTTTACATAAAATTGGATATTTCTAAAACAATATTATTTCTAACTCAACTATTTTGAGTTAATTGAATATTTGTGGGCACTTAAACTGTACTATGCATCTTTGAGTTGAACCAACTTATAATAACTGAGTTTAGTCTGTTGCCATTAACAGCTTCTTTTCCATTGGATTCTGTCACAATATATTTGCATACTGGGTGTGTGCAACCGTTTCTGAGTTTCTGACACTCACCATCAGTGTGTAGTGATTCCCCCCTGAGCTACCTTACAAATAAATCAACTTCCCCTTTAGTTGTAATAACTTGATGTTTTAATTTATGCTAACTCAATTTTCCATTCCCCATTGCATGAGGGGGTGATGTCAGGTCAGTGTGTGGTGCATTCTGGGTATTGTAGTCCGGAGGCTGGAGATCACAGGTAGAGTTGCATGTTGGAGAGACAGACGGACCAATTTTTTACAGGATGTTGCCTGTCCTGTGGTTTGTGATGCAGATGCCAATATGATAAATTGTGCATCCCTTTATAGAAATGCTTACAGTAATTCATATCAGATATATTTGATATATTAGTATATATATCCTCCATGTTTGCCATGATTACAAGGCTGTCGTTGATGCGGCCGATGTTCTTGCGTTCTGTTGGCTGCATTAGATGACTGACGCTTATTCTCGTCCTATGAGATGGGTTGATTTGTGACAACAGAGCCGGAAGAGAGCAGGTGATTGGACGGGGGCTTTCTCTGTGCTTGTGTAGATGTGTGTGTGTGTAGATGTGTGTGTGTGTGTGTGTGTGTTTACAGGCATCAGCACAGGCACAACAGTCTGGAAACGTCCACCCTCTCAGTCGGCACTCCTCACCGCAGGGGCGGAGATAAAAACGGACGCCGGCGGTTTGATTTATAGAGACTTCACATGTTACACTGCTTATCATAGAAATAAAAAGAGGTGAGGGAGGGAAAAGCAGAAGGTGATTAAAATAGAGTGAAAAAGAGAAAAAGAGAGGTGGAGGTAAAGAGAGAGATCTAGTTGGTGTTTTATGTATGTTTTATGCACTGTGTTTTATTATCAAGTCTAAAGTCAGTGCAGTTTTCCTGTTTTCCTGTAAAATCTTACAGCACTTCCTTATGCTTCCCTCTGCTCACAACTCAGACTCACAGAGATGCGGATTTCATTTTCCAGCAGGACTTGGCACACTGCCCACAGCACTGCCAAAAGTACCAATTGGTTTTATATAATATTCTAAATTTCTGAGACACTGATTTTTGGGTTTTTATTGTCTTTAAGCTTCATAATCATCAACAATAAAGTAAACACTATTAAAACGTAATACATTTATATATCATATACGAGTTTCACATTTTGAACTGAATTACTGAAAAATAAAATAACTTTACAATGATATTCTAATTTATTAAGATGCTGACTACAGTACTATGTAAAGGTTTAAGGTACTTTGAGAATTTGAATGAAAAAGTGTTGATTTATTCAGTAAAGCTCTAATATTAGATTAAATGACTCCGTTTAATAATAATCTCATCAACAGCAGGTTTGGTAAATCTGAGCTTAATCATGGTCTATCAGGTGAGCTGCTGGTGGAATTGAACACATCTTATTGCTGGTATAAATAGTTTTAAATAATGTGCTGAATCACATCTTAACCCTTTAGCCTCTGTCTGCTGTAGCTTTACTCTTATTCATATGTTTTAATGACTGAACTTTTGTCGTATTCATTAATTTTCTTGTCTGTACTGACTCCAAATAGCATTTTTTTGTATTATTTTAATGGTCATTGATGTGTACTTGGGGGGTTAACCTGGACTGTAGTAGCTTCAATTTATTTAAACAATAAATAGAGTGAACACAGCTGATATGTGGTAGTGGAATTTTATGAAACTGTATTTTCTTCTTCTTCTTCTTCTTCTTTTTCTTCTTCGTCTTCTTCTTCTCGTTCTTCTTTTTCCTTTTCTTCTTCTTCTTCTTCTTCTTCGTCGTCTTCTTCTTCTCGTTCTTCTTTTTCTTCTTCTTCTTCTTCTTCTTCTTCTTCTTCTTCTTCTTCTTCTTCTTCTTCTTCTTCTTCTTCTTCTTCTTCTTCTTCTTCTTATTATTATTATTATTATTATTATTTTAATGGTCACCCTTAAAATAGCTTACCCTCTTACAGCAGCTCAGGGGTTAAACTGCACTGTAGAGGCTTCAGTTCATCTCAATGATAAATGGAGTGAACAGAGCTGATTTCCTGTACTGTAATTTGATTGAAATGGCAAAAATGTGTATTTTCAGCGGCACTGTAAACTCAATGAAGGCAGTCTGAGACACT
>NC_064423.1:37557500-37640000 GCF_023375975.1 Astyanax mexicanus | reverse complement strand
CTGAAATCTGCACCCCCACCATGAAAAGCACCCTCTCTCGAAACCGTGTTTCTAATTAAAGTTGGCTAAAGCAGTTATTTCCCTTTTATCAAGAAGACATGGGTGATTTGGGCGTCCTGAGTAGGGGAGTTGAGGATGAGTAGGGGAGAGTTGGGGATGAGTGGCGGAGTTGGGGATGAGGTAGGGACTTTGGGGATGAGTAGGGGAGTCCTGGATGAGGTATGGGACCTGGACATGACTTGGGGAAGAGTAGGGAAGTTGGAGAGAAGTAGAGGAAGTTTGTGATAAGGTAGGGGAGATGTGTACAAGTTGGAGGAGTTGGGGATGAGTAGGGGAGTTTGAGATGAGTAGGGGATGAGGTAGGGGACCTGGAGATGACTTGGGAATGAGTAGGGGAGTTGTGGATGAGTAGGGGAGTTGGGAATGAGTAGGGAAGTTGGAAATACGTAGATACATTTTGAGCTAAGGTAGAAGAGTTGCGTACAAGGTGGAGGAGTTGGTGATGAGTAGGGGAGTTACGGACGATGTAGGGGCGTTGCAGACGAGGTGGAGGAGTTGGGGATAAGGTAGGGGAGTTGGGGATGAGCATGAAAGTTGGGGATGAGGTAGGGGGAGTTGGGGATGTGTTCTGAAGCTGGAGATGAGTTGGGGATGAGTAGGAGAGTTGAGGATAAGTGGAAGAGTTGGGGATGGGGTAGGGGATTTGACTATGAGTAGGGGAGTTGGGGATGAGGTAGGGGAGTTGGGGATGAGTGAAGAAGTTGGAAATGAGTTAGGGATGAGGTTTGAAAGTTGGGGATGAGTGGGGAAGCTGGGCATGAGTGGGAGAGTTAGGGATAAGGTGGGGAGTGGGGGACAAGTTGGAAGAGTTGGGGGAGAGTGAGGTTGTTTGGGGTATTGGGGACAAGGTAGGGGAGCATGTTGGGGATGAGTGGGGAATGGAGATTGGAGATTTTGATATATGGTAGGGGAAGTTGGGGATGAGGTTGATATTTTTGATGAGTGGGACAGTTGGGGATGAGTTGGGGGTGAGTAGGGGAGTTGGGGATGAGTAGGGGAGTTGCAGAAGAGGTGGGGTGGGTGGTGATTATCTAAAATCCTGGTCTCAGTATTACTCTTGTTCTAGCCGAATGCAATCAAATGCAATTAAACCGTGGACACAGTTACTCCAATAAAAACAGGATTAACTTTGTTTAATACTCTTGATTTAAGAGGAAACCATGAGAAATATATGTCTGCATATGGTCCATATATCCTCCTATGTAAAGACTGGAATGTCTGTATGTCTCACAATGCGGAGAGCGATCGAGCAGCAAACACGTTTTGTTTGTTTCACACCGACGCTGGAGTGAAATGGAGGGAGTGTGAGGATTTTCACGGCGGGCGAGAGAGACGTGTTTTGGTGTGTTGGAGTCCTGATTTGGGCGTCCTGCTGTCGGCAGCGATGGCGGCGTGGGGGGTGTGGAGGGCGGTGCTGGTTGGGTGTAGATGTTGGGGGTGTTGGGGGGTGTTGGGGGGGTGTATAACCCCTTACCCTTCGGGAAAAAGACGAAGCTGTGTGATTCTGTCTTCACTCCTTTCTCCTCCTTCATCCCTCACCCCTAAACAAGTGTGAAATAGGGATTTGCAGTCCATCCCTCTCTCTATTTCTATCTCTCTCTCTCTCTCTTCATTTTTGCACTACACTATATGGCCAAAAGTATTAGGACACCTGCTTATCATTCATCAATTCAGTTGATTTAAATGAATTGTATTAAAATCTGTTTATTCTGCTTTTTTATTCTTATTAGAGTAAGTGTCTCTACTGTACATAAAGAAAAGCTTTCTACTAGATTTCAATATATTGCTGTGATTATTTAGTTGCATACAGCTTAAGTAGGAGTAAGCCATATGGTGTATCGTACACAATAAAATCGCCTACATTTTTGAATATTGTAAATGATATTATACCCAGAAATATTGTGCCATGTCACCCAGGGTACAACTTCTTTACTGTTTCTAGCAACAACAAAAAAAAAATCACACTGTTCTCATTTACCATTATATATCTACTAGAGACTTATATCAGAGATTATATCTGTCTAGTATCATTTATTTTACTTTAATCCTGGATATATGCATTATTATTAGTATCATGACATTCCGGATCATTGACCTCTGTTACAATATATATCCAAGAGTAAGTGATATCATTTTAGGGCCATATTGCTCACCCATAATAGTATGGTCATTTCCATCTCCCTAAATCCAAAAGTCCAAATCTAAAAAAGTATTATATAAGGCATCATCATTCCATAAACACTGATTTTTAGCCCAATACTGCTCCCAGGGAAAAACTGATGAAATTGTTGTAAGATGGTTTAGAGATGGAAAGACAGTGTTTTTACTGGAACATAGTAAAAAAAAGTTGTGTGGCTGTGAGCAGTAAACACAGCACAGACTGCATGTGCAAACAGCATGGAGCAGCAGCAGAGACAATGTTAGTTCATAGCTGTATATTGTCTGGCAAATATATATATATATATATATATATATATATATATATATATATATATATATATATATATATATATATATGATTAAACTGCTCCTTATCAGCTGTTTAGCTCAATTAGAAAGACGTATATTTGAGACCAGATCTTGTTCCCACCACAAGCAGAACACTCCAGAAAAAAAAAAAATATATATATATGTGTTGGGCGGGGGGGAGGCAGATTACGGCAGAGATTGGTGTAATTAATTGTGTTAAAAAAAAAATAATCACATGCATTAACACTTTTTTATTATTATTTGACATCTTCGTTTTTAGTTCATTTTTAATATATACAGTTGCAAGAAAAAGGATGTGAACTCTTTGGGTTTTTACTTGGATTTCTTCATAAATTGGTCATTAAATGTGTTCTAATCTTCATCTACGTCACAACAATAGACAAACACAGTCTGCTTAAACTAATACCACACAAATTATATTTTTAATTATATGTTTGCATGGTTTTATTGCACACAACATGTTAACATTCACAGTAACAGAGAAAAATGTATATGAACTAGACTAGTGACTCTAGACTAATGACTTTTCTAAGAGCTAATTGGAGCCAGGATGTGATGAGATTGGATGTGTTGGTTAAAGCTGTTCTGCCCTCTAAAAAAGAATGGTTGACTTGCATGATGCTGGAAAGGGTTATGAAAGTATCTCTAAAAGCTTTGATGTTCATGTGTCCACGATAAGACAGATGCTCTACAAATGGAGAAAGTTCAGCACTGTTGCTTCTCTCTCTAGGCGTGGTGGTCCTGTAAAGATGACTGTAAGAGCACAGCGCAGAATAATCCCAAAGGGCTCACATGCTTTTTCTTGCTACTGTAATATCTACAGTACATATAACATTACTAATCTGTATTTGTTTTAAACGCAATGAATGAGCAGGCATCCTTATACTTTTGTCGTAGTCATTCCCGGTTAGTGGTTAGCGCATTTGCATATTTTTGTTGTCTCTGAACCTTTTGGCTGGTCACTAACGCCGATAATGATTTGATCTTGAATCATATAAAGACTGGCTTGAGTGGTATTGACTTGTGGACGGCGGCGAATAATGAGTGTTTACGAGGCGTGTGGCGGCCTGCGAGTGGGAGCAAGTGAATTGACACAGTCGGCATCAATTAAGCGATGAGATCTGAGCTTCCGTAATGTCCTGCCTTTGTTCTTCATCTAATAAAGCTGCTCCATGCCACTCCACTCTTTCATTTCCTCTCCCAGATTGCCCTTAGTAATGGGGAGCGGTTATCAGCGCTGATGGCTACAGCGCTCGCACGCCGGCTACACAGATGAACCTGGCTCTTTGTAGCTGTAACACACACACACACACACACACACACACACACATAGACAAAGTCACGTGTAAAACACACTCTCTCTCAAACACACACAAGTTGAGAGCAAACAAAGTTACCACCTGAATTGAACTGTCTTTTGTTCAGAGGTCATGCACTGTAAGCCCGGATAAGTTGAATTTACTTAAATAATTTAATGATACCGGTTGCCTTAAGAAAGTTAAGTAATGGGTAATGAAAACTTAAGTTAGCATAACTTAGAACACCAAGTTTTTACAACTAAAACTTTTTTTATTTTTGTTATACTGTAAGATCAGATAAGTTGAGTTTACTTAACTTTTTTAAGGCAGCTGGTTTGCTCAAATTTTTTGAGTTAGCATAAATTAAAACATCAAGTTATTACAACTAAAGTGAAACTTGATTTATTTCTAAGGTAGCCCAGGGGGAATCACTACACACTGATGGTGAGTGTCAGAACAGTATGCAAATAGATTGTGAAAGAAGCCAATGGAAAAGAAGCTGCCAGTGGCAACAGACTAAACTCAGTTATTATATATAAGTTAGTTTAACTCAAAGATCTCAGTGTGAATTGTACAGTATATGTGTCCACAAATGTTCAGTTAACTCAAAATAGTTGAGTATTGTTTTATGTAAAACAGACTTTAATCGTTACAGTACAAACAACGATTTACAGTGTGTAACCGAGATGCATATATTGTATTTTTGCACTAAGGCACATTGGATTATAAAACGCATTATAAGACACTAGTAAAGAACAGGGGTGTCACCATGCTTCCCTTCTAATTCAGCAGGTTAACTTAAGTAAAACTAAGCTAAGTAAACAAA
Source organism: Astyanax mexicanus (assembly GCF_023375975.1). Taxonomy (NCBI): domain Eukaryota; kingdom Metazoa; phylum Chordata; class Actinopteri; order Characiformes; family Acestrorhamphidae; genus Astyanax; species Astyanax mexicanus. The sequence goes on along the minus strand of NC_064423.1, from coordinate 37,635,326 downwards.
ACTGTGATTCTTAAAAAATGAGTGCTGAATGTTAATCTACTCCCTAATATTTCTCTCCTAAAACCCATTTATTTGGGTGAGTAAAGCACTTCCGTTTACTTACAGTAAGCTTAGATTTCCAGATTTCCACTAAGGTTGGGTGCAGCAGCATTAGCATTAGCATAAGCATTAGCAGCTCACTGCTAGTGTTAGCCGGACATTAATGGCACCCAACAGCACTACACTGAGGAACCCTGAGTGTTCCAGTAAGCCAGGTCGATACAAAAGCTAGCCCTAAGCACGGTTAGCGGCTAATGCTAATGTTGCTCCAGCAGTGCTAGCCAGGGTTAGCAGCAGGAAACAGGCCGATAAAACTTACCTCTGAATGGGGAAAGAGCTAGCGCTTAGCACATTTAGCGGCTAATCGTAATGTGTTCTACAGCAGTGCTAGCCAAAATTAAAAGATTTTAAGTGTGCCTTATAGTGCGAAAAATACTGTAAATTAATTGTGAAATGTTACCTCAGGGGATGATTTGTTGTGAGGTGTTGTCCTACGATAAGGTGATGTAGCCAGTTTTATCATAATGTTTTTCTTGTTCTTTATGTTCTTTACAGCTGCACTTGAAGACATTTTCAAAGTTTTTGTACATTTTAAAAGTACATTTTAGCATTTAGAACTTACACATTCTCACCAAAAACTTACAAACTGTCACTAAATGCAGCTAAATGCATTGATTAAAAGTAGAGTGCACATATATTTTGACATATAGTGTACTACTAGGATATTAGCCATGTTGTGGTTAGCATGTGTTAGCATGGTGGCAAACTCGTCTTGTTTTCCAAAATCTATCTTTAATCTATATTAATTAGATTAGGATTAGCATGCTATGCTAATGTTAGCTTGGTGGCTAATTGGTCACCTATTTTAAAGTCTATCTCAGTAGCTGAAATCTGATATCTAACCTAAATGAATTAGATTAGGATTAGCATGCTATGCTAATGTTAGCTTGATGGCTAATTGGTCACGTATTTTAAAGTCTAGCTCAGTAGCTGAAATCTGAATTGTACTCTGAATGAATTAGATTAGGATTAGCATGCTATGCTAATGTTAGCTTGGTGGCTAATTGGTCACGTATTTTAAAGTCTAGCTCAGTATCTGAAATCTGAATTCTAACCTAAATGAATCAGATTAGGATTAGCATGCTATGCTAATGTTAGCTTGGTGGCTAATTGGTCACGTATTTTAAAGTCTATCTCAGTATCTGAAATCTGATATCTAACCTAAATGAATTAGATTAGGATTAGCATGCTATGCTAATTTTAGCTTGATGGCTCATTGGACATGTGTTTTAAAGTCTATCTCAGTAGCTGAAATCTGATATCTAACCTAAATAAATTAGATTAGGATTAGCATACCATGCTAATGTTAGCTTGGTGGTCTAGCTCAGTTGCTGAAATCTGAATTATAAGCTGAATGAATTTGTTAAATAAGGATGGATACGATTGCATTAATATGCTCTAATGCTTATCCAATCTCACAACAGCCTTTATGTAAAAAAATAAATAAATAAATGTGTTTGTGGGCGGTCAGTTAATTCCAGCTTGGCTTCTGGTTCGGACATCAGCTGTGGTTAAACTGCTTGTGAATTGAAATAATGGGCCATTTCTGAGCTGAATGCGACAGTGAAAGATGTATTTTCTCAGCGTGTGTGTGTGTGTGCGTGTGTGTGTGCGTGTGTGTGTGTGTGTGAGCACCTATGATGTTGCTCCGCTTGGCGTGATGAGGCTGCAGGGGTTCTATGCGAGGGGGCCGGCCGTCCCTGGCCATTCGTTCTCCCCCGGCCGTGCTGTCTAATGACTGTGCGGTGCACTTATATACGTTATTGCGCGGGGGCTCTGTCACTCATTAATCATGTGACCTTCAGGGGCGGGCTTAATGACCTTGCAGGGGTAGATCAGCTGGAGATGGCTGGAGCTGGGGAATTAAATTGTTTCTGGAAGTGGCCGCGGTCACGACAGCCAATTTATATGACCGCCTTCGCGTGGGGGCCTCTCCTCACCCACCTCGGCCTAGTGCCCTGGCCTTTATGCCCATACACACACACACACACACACACACACACACACTGAAAAATACACAAATATCTAACAAAGTGTAGTAACAGTCGAAGTTACAGAAAATACACTATGTCCAAATGAATGCATGCAGTTCCTTCAGCTGCCCTTTATGTCTAGCTTCTGTAGTTCCTGTAGAAGAAAAGTACTGTATTTTTGCGCACTATAAACTGCAAAAACATCCATTTGTGAAAACTAGTAAATTTAGACATATATGCTTATATTTAAGAGTTGATATTAAAACTCTTTAAAAAAGTAATCACAAACTCTCAAAATAAGTAAAGTAAGACTAAATCAAGCAAAAACAGATTTTTTGCCTTAAATTTGGAAACAAGAATTAGAAAAACTTGATTGATGACTTTTTGTGCTTATTTCTAAGTTAGACTGAATAAGATTTTTTTTTTTTTCAAAAATAAGCAAAATAATCATTGTTTAATAAGACAAAAAGTCTTATCAGAGAAGAAAAATAAAATCTGTTGCCTTAAAACTCGAAGATTTCACTTGCTAAGAATTTAGTTTTTGGTGCACTTAAAATTATGGCATCAAAATAGGTTGAAAAGTTTTGAGAACCAAAGGTATAATCCTTAACCATGAAATTTTAATTTGGAAATGAGTTTGAAAATCATGTTTGTAAACAGAATATTTAATATTGGCGAGTTTAATATTCCGTTTTGTGTTTTACCTTCATAAGAAATCTGTTTGCGCTTTCAGTATTTTTGGCTCAGCGAGTTGTACTGCTGTGAGCAAATGGAACATCTTTAATGGGCGGGGCTTATTTGCGACAGCCATCTAGAGAATAGATTCAATACTGGGCGAGCAGCTACTGAAAACAAATCTTCTATCGAATCGAATCGAATCGCCTTTATTGTCATTATAATTTGCATTACAATGAAATTGGATTTGCTTCTCCAAAATGCCTTTGTTGTATAAATTAAACAGAAAATAATTTAAGTTAAAAGCAACAAATTTAAAATAGACAAAAATTAAATGTAATAAAAACAAGATATACACTGTACAATCTATCCACAAAATATTGCACTTCAAATATATTGCACACGTTATATTACTCCTGGGGTTTAAAATTGTACGTTTTTGTTTGCCATTGTTTTTTTATTGTTCAGTGCAGTGATGGCTCTTGGGAAAAAACTGTCCCTGAGCCTACTTGTCCGAATTTTATGTGACCTGTACCGCCGGCCTGAGGGTAGCAGGTCAAACAAATAGTTGCTGGGGTGGGATGTATCCTTGGTGATACTGTCAGCTCTGCTAATGTAACGAGAGGTAGCAATATCCTCAAGGCTGGGCAGGGAACAGCCAGTGATCCTTTGGGCCGTGCTGATCACCCTCTGCAGCGCCCTTTTGTCTGCTGCTGAGCACCACCCTATCAGGGCCAGGTGTGGGAAATCAGAAGCTCGGCGAGTTAGAGCGCTTTAGCGACATGTGTTCAGCAGAGTCTGAAAGGTCTGAATATCATTGAAAAGCTACTTCATTTCAGTAATTCAGTTAAAAATGTGAAACTCATTTATTATATACATGGACAGTAGGTACAGATCCCTCCCTCAGACGAAGTCTGTTTGCATAGTATGTCCCCTTTCTCTGTAGTGTTAAGAGTACTTTGAACAGGTTCAAAAATAGATTCAGGGCATAGATTTAAGAACTTTAGGTTAAGAACTCATTCAAGAGAAATTATATGAGTATAAAATCAGTATAAAAAAACATTGAAGATCCAGTATATCCAAAGTCGACGGTGTGGTACATTAAAAAACAAGACTGCACTGCTCAGCTTTAGCTGGAAGAACAAGCGATACAGCGATACCGTAACACACTGCAGGCTGTTATATAACGGAGAGTATTGAATGGACTGAGAACGCTCTCCAGGATGTAGACACAGAGTTGTCGATAACAACCATGAGGAGAAAAACACTAACATGACCTCGGAGGGTTTAATCCACCATACAAAACACTGACAGGCCTTAAAAACAGAACGGCAGAGGCGCCAGGATGTACTGCAGGGTTGCTAACCATTGCCTAAGCTGGACCGGAGAGATGAATATGGGAAAAACAAGATCAGCTCATGACCTGATAAAGACCAGAACTAGACGATATCACTGAAAAAAAAAAAAAACATATTTCAGTGTATATGATACAATATGATTTAAAACCTTAAGTATAACGTGAAAGTATTAATATTGTTGCACCAAAAATAAACTTCAAATGCAGCAAGCTGTGCTGTATCCACTGTTCAGACATAACATTATGACCAACTCTTTGTTTCTACGCCCATTATATCTTATTTGCTCAGGAGCATTGTATTTGTAGTTCTATAATAATTATAGATTGTAGTTTTGTATCTGTTTCTCTGTATACTTTATTATTATTGTCCTCCTTTCACCCTGTTCTTCAATACTCAGGGACTATACATATAATATACAGCTTTGGGGAAATTAAGAGACCACTTAAAATTGATAAGTTTCTTTGATTTCATCAAATTGAAAACGTCTGGAATATAATCAAGAGGAAGACGGATGATCACAAACCATCAAACCACCAAACTGAACTGCTTGAATTTTTGCACCAGGAGCATAAAGTTATCCAAAAGCAGTGTGTAAGACTGGTGGAGGAGAACATGATGCCAAGATGCATAAAAAAAAAACTGTGATAAAAAAAACAGGGTTATTCCACCAAATATTGATTTCTGAACTCTTAAAACTTTATGAATATGAACTTGTTTTAATCTTTGCATTATTTGACGTCTGAAGCTCTGCATCTTTTTTTTTTGTTATTTCAGTCATTTCTCATTTTCTGCAAATAAATGCTCTAAATGACAATATTTTTATTTGGAATTTGGGAGAAATGTTAATTTTACTCAAACATATACCTATAAATAGCAACATCAGATGAACTAATTTCATGGTCATAAACACTTTAAAGGAGAATAGAAATTAGATGAAAATGTGCAGAGACAATGTTTTGCATTAACCCTTTCAGACCTAAATTATGAGCCAGTGTTGAAAAAATGTTAATAAAAAAAATAATTGTTATTATTATTATTATTATTATTATTATTATTATTATTATTATTATTATTTAATTTCTGTCTGCACTACACACAAAGAAAGACTCTAATGTTATAATATAAAATCTGTACTAACATTAAATCCAAATAAATTAAAAATAAGTTACTGTTTTTTTATGTCTATTGGATTGGAAGCCTGTGCTTAACATTTTTATTTGAGATTAGTAAAATTAATGAATTATTATTATTATTTTTTAATGCAGTGGGCGGGGCTAAGCTATTGTTTTATTGGCTTATGAACTTTTCCTTCGGCTCATTTACAGTCTATTCTGATTAAAAAAAGGTCTCAATTAGTTAATTAGTTTCTGAAATATGGAAATACGGGGAATGGTGGAGCTACATGTCATACTGCAACCAGCCAGCAGAGGTGCTAGACCTGTATAAGAGATGTCATGCAGTCATTGATTCTGGTTAATTGATTAATTGGATTTAATAACTCTTTACAATTAGGATATATTGATTAACTGTAAGTACAAAACAGCAGAATATCTCAAATAATTATTAATTGACACCATTTTTTTAAACTTACGTCTCAATCCATTATATTATACAACATTCTTAAGCCTTTAAATTCGGTAATGTTTAATAATGTCTTAACTAGTATCATTTATTAATTAGCTGAGGCATTACATAACCATTTACCAGTGTTTATAACAGACTTTGTGACCCTTATTGTAAAGTGTTCCCATACTTATTTTTGTGGGGTTTTTTTTTTAAATCAGTCAATTTTGCCCATCTCAACTTATTACATTAGATTATTTCTTTTTCTTAGAGTTTGTTCATGCCCAGAAATGTTCTTGACTGGACGAGTCAATTGCCTGACCTGAATACCGCTGAGCATTTTGTGGACTGCAGGCTAAAGTCAGAATTGGAGGTAAAAAACGTAGAAAAACAAGAACACAATCAGAACTGGAAATAGTTGCTTCACAGGCCTGACTGAAGCTCACCGGGGAACGCACTCAACATGGATTATACGGGGTTTGAAGAGGTTGCCAACTGTAATTTATTGACAATCTGCAAAAAAAAAAAAAAAAAAAACATTTAATTCCACCTCGTCCAGAAATCCATAAAAATGTTATTTAGACTAAAAGACTAAACTACACTGTGCGGACAAAAGTATTCAGACAGTACAACCTCCTCTAAAAGAGTTTATCCTCTTTATGTTTGAGTATCTGTCTGTCTCCACTCTCCATATAAGGCTTTTTTTCCTACATTTTGGAAAATTGTTGTGAGGATTTGATTGCATTCTGTTAATATACTGTAGCATCACTGTACTGTAGCATTACTGTGATGTAGCATTACTGTGATGTAGCATTACTGTGATGTAGCACCTGAATTAATTCTTAGATCTTATTGGTTTATTTTTTAAATACAAATTTTGGGAAAATCACAAGAATGTGTGATTAGTGATCAGTGTCCCCATGCTATTAGCATAGCCGCCGTTTAGCTATTTTTCACGTTTTTGCTAATTCTTTGCTAAAAACTCATTCCTGTTACTCAGAACATAAACAAGTAAGGAATAAGTTCCAGTAACAGGAATGAGTGCCAGTAACAGGAGTGAGTTCGAGTAACAGGAATGAGTGCATGTAACAGGAGTGATTTTTTTAAATCAGAAATATCATTTTTTAGTACAAGCAGTCAACTATTTCTTTAAAATAAAGACTTTCTTGGGAGAAAATCAAAGGAATTAGTGGACTTGCTTTTAAACCTGCTTTTTAAATGTCACATGAGTTTTAAAACCATTTTTGCCTTAGAAATCTTGTAAAAAAAAAATTAGTAAAGCTGCCTGCGTTTAACCAATACATGTTTTGAATAGTTAAATACATGTGCTATTAGATTAAGAGTTAAAAAAGGTAAAGAAAAAAAATAATAATAATAAAATAAAATGAAAATTAAAAGTTTAATTTGAAAGGGTTAAAACAATCAAACGTGGTGAATTATGTACAATCTCACAATTAGATGGGAAAGATTTGTAAAAGCAGACTTTAAAGATTGTCGCATAGATATTAATACACATATTAATACAATCATATATTTCTATCCTCTGTCTGTGAGTCGGCCCCAGAGGGTTAAATACAGCTTTGTGAAAGTCACTCAGTCACTTTCTTTTCTGTATTTTTTGGATATCTGAATATTTTGCATGAATAGCCGAGCGTGGCCTTTTGTAAAAGTGTATATTTTCTCCAGCATTTCCCTTCATTCCACTTTTACCAGCAGCTTTGAGTCGATTTGAGTGCATTAATCTTTTGATGTGTGTTAAATATGTTTCTTCGAGTACAGAATTCAACGTGTTGAATAGAGTGCATAGATTACAGACATGCTTTCTTTCTCCTGTTTGATCATTCAGAAGGTATTCCATTTTTTTCTTACACATTCTTCATTCTTTATGTTGTATGGCACTACATATATTATATATTTATATATATATATATATATATATTTTTTTTTTTTTCCCTATTATTATTTTTCACCTTTTTTCATTTTTAGCCTTGTCCTTTAACCCAGCGTATTTCTTCAGAACTGGAATAATTACTCCAAGCTATTATAATCTCACTTCCAGAGATGTGTTTAAAGTTTAGCTGTCTTCTCAAAAGCTTGTCTTGAAGACCCAAATACTATTGTATGGACAGCCACATTACCAACCAATCATATCCCTGACTAAAAATGATAAAATGCTGTGTGCAATCCTATTGGGACACACTATCAACATTCCTCATCACATCTACCACAAAATCTTCAGGAACTGTGTGAGAATATATTTGTCTTCTATAGCAGGACGCCATTAGGAACCTCTACAACTCTACAACATGCAAAATGCTGGGACATCTGGCATAAGTGTTTAACCCTTTCAGACCCTGCGTCAGTTACATTTTACATCATGTAGTTTCTTCTTTCAAATGCTTTGTGGCACAAAACACTAATTGAGATTTTTTGCCTGTTAAAATATATCATGAACCAGCCAATGAAACAATAGCTTAGCCCCGCCCACTGCACTGGACAAAAAAACTAAATCAGCAATCAGTAATACAAGCTCATCTTTGTGATTTCAAACTGTTTTTATATATTTTTTTATATATTTTACATGAATATATATATATTTTTTCATAACTGGAACATAATTCAGAACTGAAAGGGTTAATCAGTTATTATTCCTACAATAGTATCTTCTTTTGTATAGCTTTTACAAACCAACAACTATTTTTGCAGACACTTCTTTAGTTAATAAGTGTACATTAATACATTACACATTCAAATATCTTGCTGATACAGAAACAAAAACCCTCTGGAGCAGATATATATGAATCTATTGGCACAATTATTAATCTAAAGTCAGACATCATCTTAAGGTAGATTATAGATTACGACTACATTGTAGATTAATACTCATCCAAGTCAATGTTATCTACACTATGAATATATGAGAAACATATGACATTATTTGTAAAACAAACCAGAATGATTTCATAGTTTTATATTTTCTTTTATAGATTCTTCAAAGTAGCACCTCTTGTTTAGATTAGACAGTTTTGCACATCTCTGCTGGATTTTCTCAGTCAGCTTTATGAGGTAGAGTCACCTGGAATTCAAGCTCTCAGTTAACAGCTGTGCTGAACTCATCAAGAGTTAATTACTTGAATTTCTTGTGTTTAAGAGCATCATTTGTAAAGTAGTGAAGAGGTAGAATTACAGATATACAGTGAATAGTAAGAACTAATTAAAAAAAAATCAGTCAATGCAAAAAGACCATCAAAAACATTATGATGTAACTGGCACTCATAAGGACCGCCCCAGAAATGGAAAAGGCCAAGTACATCAGAATGACCAGACTAAGACCCTGGAAGTTAACAGCTCCCCAGATAAGAGCACCTAAATACTGGTTTGTTTAAGACTTTTAAGTTACTACATTACTACATCATTCATAGTCTGGATCTCTTCAGTATATTCATTTCTGAGATTGAAGAATTGAAGAGAAATCCCAATCATTCTGGATGCATTCCTTTTTTTAATACATTCTTTATTCTTCATTCTTCATTCTTCCCTTTCAATGAAGCATCTACTATCCGTATATATTTTTTTCCTATTTTTTTCCCACCTTTTTCATTTTTAGTCTTGTCCTTTAGCCCGGCGTATTTCTTCATAACGGGAATAATTACTCGGAGCAATTATAATCCCGCTTCCGGAGGTGTGCAAAGTTTAGCGAGGAATTGCGTGCACCCCGCGCCGCCATCGCTCCGTGCCGCAGCCGTAGCATTAAACCATGGGCTTTCTTCTCTGTGACATTAAAATGGAGGGATTTTGTTTATCCGTGCCTTTGTTTATTTAACATTTCGCTCAGCAGGGGGAGTTTTCAGATAGCTTGTTTTCAAGACAGTCCCTGCAGACAGCGAGCAAACACTCCACAGTTTCATCAAACAGAACAATGCTCAACTTTCCCCCCTCAGCGCCACGCAGCCAAATGCGCCAAAGCAGCGCGCCACGGCTGAAGATGATTGAAAATGATTGTCATAATTTTTGGGGAGTCTGGAACAATATGAAGGCGAGGATTCTCTCCCTCTTCCTCTTTTTCTTTTCCTCTTTTTCTCCTGCCTGAGTCACATGAGCGTGCCTCTTCCTGGAGATGAGCAGGAGAAGAAGGTGGGGGGTGGTGGTGGTGGTGGTGGTAATAGGAGGGGTATACTGCAAAAAAGAAAAGAAAAAAAAAACACATGCAGGAGGATAAAAACATTTCATTTTTCCGCGGCAAACTTTTGGCGGAGAGCGTGTTTTAATGAAGGTGCTGTAGCAGGAGGGAAGGGAGGTGTGCGTCTCTTTAAGATAGCATCAGCAGATGGTTTGGACGGAGATGAAGAAAGTTATTGTACGGATCGGAGAGAGGAGCGGGTCTGCAGGAGCCGGCTGGGATTCACTGCGGAATAAAATGAGCTCTGATTTGGGGTCTGCTTCCCGGACCACCCGGCCACTTATTCTGGAAATTTCTGCACCTGAGTCCATGTGAGGTCCATGTGAGGGCGTATTATTCTTAGATATATAGTCACACCCAGAAGGAATCAACCAACAGGAATGAAACTGGGTGGGTAGTTGTTTCGGTCTTGGTGAGGTCGACCAACAAATCTGTGTGTAAGTGGCTCCAGAAAGGTCCAAAGCGATCTATGCCACTATGATCAGTAGATCGCTGATTCGAATCCTGTTCATGTATTCTGTTTTATATTTTACCATCAGCTGCCAGAGCCACGAGAGAGCACAATTGGCCTTGCTCTCTCTGGTTGGGTAGATTGTAGGGGTGGGCGATATGACCCTAAAATAATATCAAAATATTTCATAGCATTTTTGCGATAACAGTACTCTTGGCGATATGACAAAACACTGAGTTAAAAAAAAAATCAAGAATGTTCTACTGCAACAAAATGAAAATTACATATACAAAAAATTACATATTAAAAAATCTGTTATCTGTTTCTAGAAGATATATAATGGGAAATGAGAACAGTATGATTTTTTTCCTTTTGCGTAAAACAGCAAAAAAGTAGTACCCTGATAAATAATTAGGGGGGGGGGGGGGGGTGATATGGCATGATATTTCAGGGTAAAATATCGTTCACCATCTAAAAAATACTGGCAATATTATTGTGTACGATACGATATGGCACACCTCTATTAGATGGTGCTCCGGATTGTCACAGGACTCCATTAAGAACCTCTACAACTCCCTACATGCATGTTGCATGTGTTACGAATACCGTGCATTTCAAGCTGCTTCTAAAGGTGAAGCTCAAACAAATATGACCAGTTGCTCATATCGGTTATGCAACATTTTTAATCATTTATTGTTCCTATCAACCATTATCCTTTTTTCCTTCCAAAAAGTGACCTGATAGATTGGCTCTTAAAGGTTCATTGATGTTCCAACATTCAGAGCATTCTGCACTGTTGTGTAAGTTACTGCTTGTCTGCAAACTGAGAGGTCAAAGAGGCCAATGCTAACCGCTAAAACCCCTGTCTACTGCTGAAAAAGAAAGAGCATGCTGGGATGGCAGCACATTGTGGGTGAACAGCATTTTGGGAAGGTGGTCATAATATTTTGGTTTATTGTGGTGCATTAAACGTATAATTTTTTGAAAGTTTATGTATTTTTCTACATTGTAAATGAATACTGAAGTGATTCAGACTATGAAGGAACACATAAGGAATCGTGTAAAGCATTTAGGTGCTCTTATCTGGGGATAAACTCTAATAAACTTATCCTGTGCAACAGAGGAAATTCTCGATCCTCCTTTTCTGGGTCAGTCCTGAGTGCCACTTTTATCAAAACGTTTTTGATGGTCGTTCACTTTCAAAGTTCTTGAAATCTGAAAGTATTTTTTTTCTTTATTTAGTTGAGTAGTTCTTGCTTCTCATATAATGGATTATAACTTATATTGTAACTCAAATAGGGCTATTCACTGTATACCTGTAACTCTACCTCTTTACAACTTTACAACTGATGCTCTCAAATACATGAAGAGACAAGAAATTCAAGTAATTAACTCTTGACGAGTTCAGCACAGCTGTTAACTGAAAGCCATTATTGAGAAAAAAACAAGAGTTCTTACTTTTAAGACCTTATTTTAATTCCATATGTTTTTCTTCATAGTTTGGATGACTTTTGTATTAATTTACAATATGCTGAATATTTGAATGAAAAAATAAATCACATCATCAAAGAAGTGGTTGGAAAAATAGTTGCACACAGCAGGAGATCTGAATGTCTGAATGTAATGCCTTTCAGAAAGCAGATAAAATATATGATTAACAGAAACAATAAATTATTAAAAACGTAGATATTATGGGGTTGTAGAGGTTCCTAATGGAGTACAGTGATAATCCATTCCATACAGCTCTAATTTTCCCACACAGTTCCTGCAGATTGTTTGATAGAAGCTCGTCCAGCAGCTTTCCACAATTTTTTAATCAGGGATAGGTCTGGTCATGTGATGTAATTGGCCATGGTATAGTATTTGGAGTGTCTTTATGATCAGGAGCTTGTCGGTTTGAATCCTGTTCATGCAGCTTGCCATCAGCTGCTGGAGCCCTAAGAGAGCACAGTTGGCCTTGCTCTCTCTGGGTGGGTACAGTAGATGTCGCTCTTTCTCCTCATCACTCCAAGGGTGATGTAGATCAGCAAAAGGCTGCATCTGTGAGCTGATGTATCAGAACCGAGTCGCTGCGCTTTCCTTCGAGCGTTAGCGCTGTGATGCTACTCGGCAATGCTACAGCATCAGCAGCAATCAAAAAAGGGCAGAGTCTGACTTCACATGTATCGGAGGAGGCGTGTGCTAGTCTTTATCCTCCTGGTTTTGGGTCACCACTAGTGATAGGGGGAGTCTTAATGAATGGGTTTCATAATCAGCCATGTAAATTCTGGAGAAAAATGGGAAAAAATATAATATATAACTTAAATTAACATGCAATAATTACAAGATTTCTCACTTATTACACGATTGGCCGTAGTTCATTCTCGAGCCAAAGCCGTGCCGAAACACCAAACACTTGGCAGCAAATGCCAGAGAGAGCGGCGAGGTGAAGAGTCGACCCCTCACCCTCGTTAAACGCATCCTGCGTTTCGTTAAACGCTCCTGAAAGCGCCACCATCGCTTCCTTTCTTCCTTTCTCTCTCCACTTCTCCGCCGCTCTCCCTCGCTCCGTTTCTCTCAGGTGAGGGCTTGATTAATATTTTCCGCCGTGGGGTTGCCATGGCGATGAGGTCAGCGCATATGATACTTAATTGAATCTTTCCTGTGCTTTTGTGGAGCGTCTCTTGTGTCCGGACAATAAAAAAAATCTTCCGCTGACGACTCGTGCTGTCCCCTTCCTCAACCCCGCCTTCCCTCCCTTCCCTCTTTTTCTTGCCACTTCCTGCGAGCCTTCCACTCGTTTTGTGCTTTTTCTTCCCTTCATTCCTCCGCTCCTCCCTTTTTCTGAGTGCTGCCCACCAATGTCCATTTTTTTCCATTTTACCGTATTCGGCCATTTGTAGAGCCCACTTTCTCTGCCCTCTTTTTTCTTCTTCTTCAGTGATAATCCTAGCTATTATAACTACTACACATTTCATTTATGCATCGTTTGTGCCTATTTATTGTATCTGTACTCTCTCATAGGCAAAGGTATTTTTACACCAGCTCATTTTTTATTGTTAACGGTAACAAACATTGTAAGACAAGTAATGTCTCAACTAATTACTAATGTATAGTAGTTAAGGCATAAATAAACATTATTAAATGTTAATTCTTTAAAAAATTGTAAATAATAATTATTTGAGACGTTCTGGAGTAAGTTGTTTATTAATACTCTTATTGTAAAGTGTATTTAAGAGTTTACCTTACTTTTGCTGGAGTAACTGTCTTTACTGTCCAGGGAAAGACTTTTTACTATGTTTTGGAGCAGTGCTTTAAGGATTTGATTGCATTACTTAACAGCAATACCTTTTAGTTAAGTTAAGACAATGCTCCTGTTGTAGAATGCAATCAAATTCTCACAGCGATGCTCCACATCTAGTAGAATGCCTGTACGGACTGTAAACACAGTTACTCCAACAAAAGCAGGATAATCTCTTTTTAATATCCATAGTTTGGAAAGGAACGTTGAATGAAACTGGTGACACTCTTATCCAAAGTGACTTACAAGGTTAGGAGTCTTGCCCAAGGACTCTGATTGGTGTAAGGCAGCATTCAATCATCCAGGCCAGGAATTGAACCACAGTCTCCCATTTGATGTGGTAGTTAGTTCACTGGCAGGTATTGGTGTTATCCACTGCACCACACCAACCAATATATCACTGCTGTCCAATGAGTAACAAGCATCTCCATTTTTGTCAATTTTTAGTAAATGTTCCTTACAATGTGTCAAAATGTCTTGATAAATGGACCATGCTTGTTTCTCATTGGACAGTAATGATAAACTACCCTTTGTCCTATTGCCCTTTTTGTCTGTTATGCATATCCCTTTATTAATTCAATATATTTCCCTGTGATTTTCTCTCTCTCTCTCTTTTTTTTCTCTGCTGCTCATCAGATCCAGTCAGTCTATAAGGACTTGATAATAAAACACAGTGGATCAACACCAGCAGATGACATGTCTCTCCATTAAACCATCACTGATCATCAGTAAATTTTACATTTCATTTGTAAATCAAGGGAGCAGAGTCTGGAGGAAGAGTGGAGAGACACACAGTCCAAACTGCTCGAGGTCTAGTGTGAAGTTTCCACCAATCAGTGATGGTTTGGAGAGACATGTCTGTCATCTGCTGGTGTTGATCCACTGTGTTTTATTATCAAGTCTAAAGTCAGTGCAGTTTTGTTTTCCTGCAAAATCTTACAGCACTTCATGCTTCCCTCTGCTACTGACAACTTTTATGGAGGTGCAGATTTCATTTTCCAGCAGGACTTGGCGCACTGCCCAGAGTACTGCCAAAAGTACCAATTGGTCTTACAGTATATAATATTCTAATTCCCAGAGATACTGATTTTTGGGTTTTCATTGGCTGTAAACCATAATCATTAACAATAAAATAAATAAATGCTTAAAATAGATCACTAATCACTAGTAAAATATCTATATAATATACAAGTTTCACTCTGAAATAAAGTAACTTAAAGTAAAGTAATGATATTCTAATTTTGTATTTTGTCGAGAGGCACTAGTATGTATAATGTATTCTCTATATAATGTGTTTTTGAGATGCACTAGTAGACATGCATGCAAACAATGTAATCATAACCAGCATATTTTAAACTGAATGCATTTGAATACAATTCTGCACTAAACTCTTAAGTCTGAGCAGTGGAAGCAAAAAAGAAAGAAGCAGCATCTCTCCAGGAAATCCCACCCTGTACAGGAAATGATTTTATGGAGATGGGGATTTCATTTTCCAGCAGGACTTGGCACTTGGCACCAATTGGTCTTACAGTATATAATATTTAAATTTTCTGAGACACTGATTTTTGGGTTTTCATTGGCTGTAAGCCGTAATAATCATCAAAAATAAGAGAAATAAACACTTAAAATAGATCAATCTGTGTGTAATAAATCTATATACTATATTTTTCATATAGTTTCACACTGAAATAAAGTAACTTTTCAATGATATTCTAATTTTGTATTTTGCTGGGATGCACTAGTATATATGTATAATGTATTTTCTTCCTTTCTGCATTTGTTTCTTTGTTTCTTTCTGCCCTGCTGGGAGTGAAATGGAGAGACTCTGCAACGTTTAATGTTGTAATACGTGCTCATCATCACCATCACCATCCTCATCATCACCATCTCTCCCTCTCTCTCTCTCTTGTTTTCTCCCTCTGGCTTATCCCTGCCTCATTCAGTCTCAGCTCTTTTTTGTGGCTGTGCCACAGACTGCATTTACATACTCAAATCAGTCTCAGGCGCAGTCGTTAAATTGATTTCGAATGACTCTGATGATTCGAGTGGCGAAACAAAAAGTGGCGTCTGTGCCCGGCTCGGGTACACAATGCCACGCACCGCCCTCTCCGAGCAGGTGCTCTCATTAATGCTCCTCAAATTGGGGTCCTCCAAGATCGGGGCACAAGTGGGAGTCGAGCCTCCACTCCACTCTCGGCGCCACATGCAGCGATACACACACACGTCCACGCGTGCCGACCCGCGCTTTGTTCACACGTGTCTTTCACTAATCCGTGACAAGAGGGGTGCCTGGGTTCAGGCAGATGGGAGTTGGGATAGATGCTGAGAGAGAGATTTACTCAAGCCAGGAATAACTCAGAGGAAAAAGGGAAAATTTAGCATTTAACATTTATATCCTTTAGCTAAGACTCAGGTACAGGGGTTAGACAATGAAATTGAAACACCTGGTTTTAGAGCACAATAATTTATTGTGGTGACGGACAGTTCTGGTGGAAACAGGAGAGTTGAGGTGCACATTGAATTGGTGTTTTTATGTTTTTTGGATACAATCCGGGTTAGCACCCAAACATCCTTTTCAGACAGCTTCCTCTTACAGCGTCCACAGTTAATCCTGTTGGATGGGGTTGGTCCTTCTAAGTGGTATGCTGACATTACCCTGGATACCGCAGTTCTTCTTCAGTTGTAACATTGTAACAAGGGGGAGTGGAGGGGGGGTTGGATGTGTTCAACGAGGGGGGGGGGGGGGGTTAGTGCCCGCGGTTGGTGGCTTTGCCGCCATTGTCCTTCAGTTGTTCACCGACGTGTTTCAGAACTTTCGAATCAGACAGTTCTTCGCGCCTGACACTCTGGCTTGGCTGAAACTCCACCCTCTTTGACTAGGTCTGCCTAACAACAGAGCGATCTATATTCTGATTCGCTCAACGAGAGTACATTATAATATACAGCCGATAGATTGGCAAAGCGTGAGAAATACCATGTGTGGCGCGTGATCGTGTGAACTCGCTGAGGTGCGTGTGTCACACGCTCAAAACGTGAGACTTGAGAACACTGCTACATAGTAATAACTAGAGAGAGATACATTTGATACCTTTGATGCTTTATGTATATTTAAAGGAGGAATCTGGTGTAAAATGGACTTCTATTGTAGTAAAACATGATAAAAAGTACTAACCTTTGATGAATAGCACACCTCCGCTCTCCTGCAGCTTTCAAAGATCCAGAAATTTTAACCTTTACCCCTCCTTACTAGAATCCCTGACACAGAGAGAGCGTAATGGGATGTTAACAGTGGTTTTAATAAGCTACTTGTGCCTCATTTTAAATGTCAGGGCTTTCCGGATTCTAGCAAGGAGGTGTGGACATTTTTACACTAACATCAGTCTTTGCAATATCATATGTTTCTTTACAACATGTGTAATGTGTAGTCCTTGTTAGTCCGTGCAGTTTAGCCACTGACCTAGAGTCTTAGAGTCACTGTAAAACGCAAAATCCACCAGAGATCCTATTTAAACCTAGTTACTTACACACACAGAGTCCAGGTCCAGAGACTAGTGTACACAGAACTGTTGTTAGCAACTATCTTACTCGTTTTTACAGTTTAAGTGAATCTGTTTAAGTTCTAATACTATTTCTCATCAAATGCTTCTATATATATATATATATATATATATATATATATATATATATATATATATATAATGCCTCTGAATCTCAGTCTAGGGGAAAACAAATACGCTTTATAAAATGACTATTTTCTACTCTACCCTCCACTCATAATGACCTCCTACCTAACATTACATTCCGCACTTCCGCATCTAACCAGACACTTCTAATCTCTCTTTTTATTCCCTCTATTCTAGAGCGCGATGCGAGCGCCCTGTTTATCAGAAATAAGATTATTGTACGCTTTTGCGAGAAAATGAACCCAGAGCTTATAAGCTTCGGAGCTGTAATGTAAATAAAAGCATATTACCTCACGCCAAACACTACAATATGCGCAGATCAGCGTGACAGCTGTATTTTTTCGGATGTCACGTCAAGTGTGATTTTAATAGCGAGGTATCTTAGAGCGGGCCGCCATTAGCGCGGCGTAATAACGCAGCCGGCTAGGCAGGCAGTATCGGGTAGCGCTGAAAGGCCGAGGCTAGAATAGGCAAAAGAGAGGCAAGAAAAAAAAAAATGAGAGAGAGAAACCCATCAGATTTGACATATGCACTATAAAATAACCATTAGCGGTTAGCTACAATCTGAAGTGACAGTCTATCAATAATGTCAGTCTGAAAATGGGACAGGTTTGTTGCTGCCTCTAAATCATGGGGGAGTGTATGGAGTTGAAAAGCTGGCAGGTGAAGGAAAAGCATTAAAGCGAGATGTTGATGGCGGCGGCGTGAGCATGGGGACACTTAAGGCTCGGGGGGGAAGTGGCTCTGGCCTGGCCCTGTGCTGAAACGTGCACACGCCAACACACACGCGCACACACACACTCTATAGTGAACAGGAAGGGATAATAGCTCAGCGTTTCAACACCTCACCCCACTCCACCTTTGCACCCTGTAAATCTAAACCTGAATTAGGTGCTGATTCTGTTATTCATGTAAAAGTGTACATTTTCATTTCCATTGCTTTCCTGTTTCATTCTGTCATGATATTACTGTGATACAGCAATCTAAAAAAACTTCAGTTTCTGAATCAGTTTCTCTAATTTTGCTATTTATAGGTTTATGTTTGAGTAAAATGAACATTGATGTTTTATTCTATAAACTACAGACAACATTTCTCCCAAATTCCAAATAAAAATATTGTCATTTAGAGCATTTATTTACAGAAAATGAGAAATGGCTGAAATAACAAAAAGATGCAGAGCTTTCAGACCTCAAATAATACAAAGAAAACAAGTTCATATTCATAAAGTTTTAACAGTTCAGAAATCAATATTTGGTGGAATAACCCTGGTTTTTAATCACAGTTTTTTTCATGCATCTTGGCATCATGTTCTCCTCCACCAGTTATACACACTGCTTTTGGATAACTTTATGCTGCTTTACTCCTGGTGCAAAAATTCAAGCAGTTTAGCCTAGTTTGATCTATCTTCCTCTTGATTATATTCCAGAGGTTTTCAATTTGGTAAAATCAAAGAAACTCATCATTTTAAGTGCTCTCTTATTTAAAAAATGAATAAATAAAAACACCTAAGAAATTCTACATTTATGTAATATAATTTTTAAGCACAGTAAACTTAAATAAACACACATATATATATATATATATATATATATATATATATATATATATATATATATATATATATGTGTGTGTGTGTGTATTTTTATATCAATTACATTTTATAATAATTCTTCTTTGAATGTGATGCAAATAAAATTTGTGGATTTTTAAATACTCAGAAAAGTAGATGTAGATTTTTTTTTTCTTTACCTGAAACACCCTTAATTTATTTTAATTCGTTAGACTCCCAAAAATGACTGTTATAAACAATAATAGTAAATCCAAAAAGCAACGAACTGTTATTTATTAAGAAATTCCCACACTGGAAAATTAAAATATCCTGATGTGTGAAAAATACATAAGATGACTATTAACAATTATGTTTTTAACAGTATCTCATTTGTGTAAATGGGCTCTTTACAAAAATTGTTGGAAATAATAAATATTACACTTTAAATGACAGTAAATCACTATTGTAATTACTGTGACAGGCCTATATGTATAATACAGTATATGGACAAAAGTACCAGGACCTCTGCTTTCTGCATTCATTGGGGACACTTATATTCATGCACACACACACACACACACACACACACACACACACACTATAGTGAACAGGAAGGGATAATAGCTCAGCATTTCAACACCTCACCCCACTCCACCTTTGCACCCTGTAAATCTAAACCTGAATTAGGTGCTGATTCTGTTATTCATGTAAAAAAAAGTGTGTACATGTATTTGCTCTGACTCTACAGTGTCCTCACACTGTTAATAAAACCAACAAAAGCGCTGTGGCATATTTCAGCCCGAGCGCTCGTCCTCCATCGCTCTGCGCAGTTTTTTAATTATGAAAACGAAAAGGCATTTTGCATCAATCTGCCGAGTTTTAATCGTCCACGAATTTAATTTCCTCGCAGTCTATAAAAGGTGGAAATATATCTCTCTGCCACGAAAACTCATAATTGCTCTTAATCTTTAATCTATAAAGATGTCAGGCCAATTCTCAATAAAGAAGTAGCGTTATAATTTTAATACAGCTGTAATAAAGAAGCAGAAGAAATCTGAGTGCAGAAAGTTTCAGCTCCAAAACTGTTCATACATACAGACATGCTAAATATCTACTACAGGGTCTAGCGTTCTGTCCCATGACTTTTGCCATGTCTTGTAAAAGCTATAAGGAATTGAATGTGGATTATTTTTGGATTTCTGCCAGAGTTGCTTGTCTGTTTGCATGGACAGTTCTAGCCGGATGCCACCGTTCACTATTATTACCACCATAATCACTGTGCTGTGCTAGTTAGTGTTTGTGTAAAGTGCTCTGTATTGTTGACCGATGAACAGTGACCCCATCTGCAGCAAGATGATGCTGCAGCTCTTTGGAGGTGGTCTGTGGATTGTCCTTGACTGTTCTCACCATTCTTCTTCTCTGCCTTTCTGATATTTTTCAGAAAAAAAAGAACATTTTTGTTTTATTCTATAAACTACAAACAACATTTCTCCCAAATTCCAAATAAAAATATTGTTATTTAGAGCATTTATTTGCAGAAAATGAGAAATGACTGAAATAACAAAAAAGATGCAGAGCTTTCAGACCTCAAATAATACAAAGAAAACAAGTTCATATTCATAAAGTTTTAAGAGTTCAGAAATCTATATTTGGTGGAATAACCCTGGTGGTTTTTAATCACAGTTTTCATGCATCTTGGCATCATGTTCTCCTCCCTCCACCAGTCTTACACAATGCTTTTGTATAACTTTATGCTGCTTTACTCCTGGTGCAAACATTTAAGCAGTTCAGCTTGATGGCTTGTGACCATTCGTCTTTCTTTTAATTAAATTCCAGAGGTTTTCAATTTGGTAAAATCAAAGAAACCTTCATTTTTAAGTGATCCTTTTTTTTTTTCCAGCGCTATATATATATATATATATATATATATATATATATATATGTGTGTGTGTGTGGTCATGACGCTGAGAATGGTATCAAATCCAGACTATTTACACACATGCATGGCCTCCTAGTGACACACACACACATACACACACTTCCTAACACATTCAACACAAACACTCACCCCCACCCTCTCCCACCCCTCCCCTTTTTGTCACATTTGCATAAAATTAGCCTACACCATGCATATGAATGGGGCTCTATTCATGAATGAAGGGGATGTGGGCTGGCAGGGCCGAGCGAGGCCGGAGCGGCGCCACGTGCCTATTCACTCCTGCCGGCGTTAAAGTGGCAGCGCCTGCCTGCCTGCCTGCCTAGCTGCCAGTCTGTGTGTGTATACACGTCTCCAGCTGGCGTAACAGGCTGGCTGGCAGGAGGGAGGGAGGGCAACAAGTGTGTTTCCCCCCGCATAGCCGTGCTCAGCATCCCCGAGACTTGGCAGCGAGCCTTGCCCGCGCGTGCCCGCCCCCTGTACACAGATTAAAGAGCTGATTGTGCCAAGGGAGCGGGTGAGTGGAAGGAGGGGGGATGCTGATTTGCATACCTCCACCGAGGCGACACCCCTCGGATGTAAAACAGGCGAGCGGTAATTAGAGCTGCTTAGCGCTGTTGTTTAGCGTGAGGACGCCGCCTCCAGACCGTGTGCAGGAATCCGACTGCGGGCACGTGCCTCCCAGAGCCCTCCCCCTTCCTCCCTCACCCCGCCCTGCTGCCTGAACATGCTCACCCTGGTCACTAGGTGGTCTGCTGGCACCAGCCTGGCACAGACCAGCCTCTATGCAGTTCCTGTGTCGGTAAGACTGATGAGTGATATGGTGAAAATAGCAGAACAATGTCAGATTTGTATTTATCAGATCAATTTGTGTATGAAATGATTGAGTATTATGTTGAAATATACAATAAAATTAACAAAAAACACAAAAAATTGATTAATTCCAGTTAATCCCAGTGCAATTTGTGTACACTAATATACTGTATAATGATGTGATTGACAATTAATCACAATTGTACTGTTTTACTGATCAAATTTGTCCATTTTTTATGTATTAACTGAATATTTATTTTCAGTTACATCTCTCTGTGTGCTCAGGGAATGTAGTTAATAATATATATATATATATATATATATATATATATATATATATATATATATATATATATATATATATATATATATATATATATATATATATATATATTTGTTTTTCATTTTCTACCCAATTTACACAGCCAATTAGCCAACCCACTCATTAGGCCAGTTAGGAGGACTGAAGACTAGCACACGCCTCCTCCGACACGTTAATCAGACTCTGCCTATTTTCAAACTGCTGCTGATGCAGCATCACCGAATAGCATCACAGCACTAACGCTTGGAGGAAAGCGCAGTGACTCGGTTCTGATACATCAGCTCATAGATGTAGCCTTGTGCTGATCCACATCACCCTGGGAGTGATGAGGGGAAATAGTACCATCTACTGAACCCACCCAGAAAGAGCAAGGCCAACTGTGCTCTCTCAGGGCTTCGGCAGCCGATGGCAAGCTACATAAACTGGATTCAAACTGGCAATCTCCTGATCATAGCCCACTGGACCACTCAGAGCCCCCTGTAAAAATACTGTGTCATCCTTTTCAGACTATAAGGTGCACTGGATTATAAATTGCATTAAGAGACACTTGGTAGGATGCCTACATTGAAGTGAGCAAGGGTGTCGCCATGTTTTTTCTATTCTAATCAAAGTCAAATGAGCGCTGGATGTTAAGCTACACAGATTTCTCTAAAGCACTTCCGTTTATTTACAGTAACCTTAGATGTCCAGTATTTTGTATAAGGGTGATTTTTCAGCACTAAGTTTCTCCAGCACTAAGGCTGGGTGCAGCAGCATTAGCGTAAGCATTAGCCGCTAACCACAGTGCTAGTGGGATGTAAATGCCACCCAATAGCGCTAGACTGAGGAACCCTGAGTGTTCCGGTAACCCAGGGCACTATCAGCTATAGCTGTTTGGCCTATGTTGCTTGTTTTAATATGGTAAACATGCAGACTACAGTCCAATATACTTACCTCTGAATGGCGAAAGAGCTAGCTCTGTGGGTAGCGGCTAATGCTAATCCTAATCCTGCTGCACCCAGCCTTAGTGCTGGAGAAACTTCACAGAAAGAAAATTCATCTTTATAACTCTGTACTTCAGTGGAGTGGCTTTACTGCTCCTTAATACCTGACTGATAGAATTTATACTCAAGGAGCACTGGATTATAAGGCGCACTGTCAATTTTTGGGAAAATTAAAGGATTTTAAGTGAGCCTTATAGCGCAAAAAACGAAGATACATGAACTGCACTTTTTTCTCTTAGGACAGGCAGTCAGAGACATAAACCTTGGTCTGGGTATAGGGGCAGGTCTTCAAAATGAGTAGCTGTCAGATAATATAGGCAGTTCCTCAATTCCTGAAATTTAAATATTTTTAGTTAAAACACACATATTACACTGTCTCAACACATTTGATGGCATGCAATACACTAAAAAGAGTGTATTGCATGCCATCCACTTGTTGAGACACTGAGACTTGGTCTGTTTACAAAATAAATCTTTGAGATTATGTAAATATTTAAAAGTGTGTTTTGGGCGCCGAGTGGTCCAGCGGTCTAAGGCGCTGCCACTATGAGCAGGAGGTCGCAGGTTCGAACCCCAGCTCATGCAGCTTTGCCATCAAGCTGCCGGCGTCAGAGGGAGCAAAATTGGCCCTGCTCCCTCTGGGTGGGTAGATGGCGCTCTCTCCCCACATCACTCCTAGGGTAATGTCTGCAGCACAGGGCGTCTGTGAGCTGATGTACCGGAGCCGAGCAGCTGTGCTTTCCTCCAAGCGCACTGGCTGCTCGGCAATGCTGCATCAGCAGCAGCTCGAAAAGAAGCGGTGGCTGGCTTCACATGTATCGGAGGAAGCATGTGCTAGTCTTCACCCTCCTGGTGTGTTGTGGCATTACTAGTGATATGGGGAGTCCTAATGAGTGGGTTGGGTAATTGGCCGTGTAAATTGGGGAGAAAAATGGGAAAAATTAGAAATAAAATTATAAAAAAAAAAAAAAAAAAAAAAAGTGTGTTTTATCTAAAAATATGTACATTTTAGGAATTATTATGTATTATGTATTATAAATTATTTGAGTAATATTGTATAAATTAAGTAATTGTAATTAGGTAATATTTTATGCAGAAATAAAGTAAAGTTTACTAAAAGAAAGGATTGATTTAGCAAAAATAAATAAAGTCAAGTTTACTAAAAGAAAGGATTGACTGAAGTTCAGTTCACTTATTTACTCTGTGTAACATTTAAGTAGTTAAACCGAGTTGAAGTTACTTAAATTTATCTGAAATTAAATTTACTTATAAAAAGCAAATGCAAAAAGTTGCGAAACTTTTTTTTAAGTAAATTAAAAATCTTTTTTTTTTTTAGTGTACTAACTTCCTCAAGCCAGTTGAGTTAGATCTAGCTCACCGTTTGGGAGAGCTCCCCTCCCTTCCAAATAAAAAAACAACTTTACTGATTATCTCATTCAAAAAGAAAAGATAATATTAGATATTAGATATTAGATATTGGATATTAGATGGAGCACCATCATCCCAAAGAATAACAAAGTTCCTCCACTGCTCCACACTGAAAAAAATGATGCGTAAAATTTACTTAAAAAAAGTTTTGCAACTTTCTGCATTTGTTTTTTTTTAAGTAAATATAATTTCAGATAAATTTAAGTAACTTCAACTCGGTTTCAAGACTTAAATGTTACATAGAGTAAATAAGTGAACTGAACTTCAGTCAATCCTTTCTTTTACTAAACTTTACTTAATTTCTGCATATAATATTACCTTATTACAATTACTTAATTTATACAATATCATTATATATAATTTTGTTAAAACACACATTCAAATATTTACATAATCTCAAAGTCTCACTGTCTCAACACATTGATGGCATTTAATACATTCTTTTTTTAGTGTAATATGTGTGTATTAACTAAAAATACTTAAATTTCAGGAATTATAATAAATTATGTATCATACATGATTTGAGTAATATTTTGTATAAATGAAGTAATTGTAATTAGGTAGTATTGTATGCAGAAATTAAGTAAAGTTTACTAAAAGAAAGGATTGACTGAAGTTCAGTTCACTTATTTACTCTATGTAACATTTAAGTCTTGAAACCGAGTTGAAGTTACTTAAATTTATATGAAATTAAATTTACTTAAAAAAAGCAAATGCAGAAAGATGCAAAACTTTTTTTTAAGTAAATTTTATATACCCTATATACCCTTCTAGCCCACCACACCTTATGGCATTATATTAAGTATGGATACCAGCAGGTTCATGTTGATTATGTCCTCCAGACAGTTCTATTCATTCTATGGGTGATACGTTTCCTCTATAAGAACTAGACAATGGCAGCAACTTATAGCAGCTGAGTGCTTTCTTTATTAGCACAGGTGTCTATCCGCTAACATATCTGTGTGTGTATTGTACGTGTGCACATATCGTTTGTTTTTAGTGTCCTTGAACAAGTCTGACAATTCCGATATACTCAAAAATAAAATAAATAAATAAAGAGAAAGAAAGCCAGACATGTGTATTGCATTTTTTATTTTATTTTTTTTGCTGCAACAATGACAAGGATGTTATTTCGCACCCTTTCAAAGCACGGCTCGCTCTCTAAACACAAAGCCCGCTCTGTTTCTTTCCTTCGACTGGCTCTTTCATTCCTCAGCTTATGACACACTGATTGTATAGGATTTCTGTGCATTTGCTGCGTTTGCTGCACGGTTCTGCTCTGGCCGGCGCGCTGTCGCCGTGCTGATTTGCTGCGCGAGGAGGGCCGAGTGTTTGAATGATAGATTTTGATGTCAGGCTGCTTCTGCAGTGAGGGATTTCGCCTCATTATCCTATAAGCGGCCCGTGTTCCTCCGTATCTCTGCACAAGTGTAGAGAAAATGAATACATGTGCATACCTCGCATAATAGTCGTGCTTCTGAAGGCATATTTCACTTACATACCGCGGTAATTGCCAGCGCTCTTGAGCTGGAATGTTTCCATGTGTTTCAGATGAGCAGGAGTCTTTGTACATATAAGAGCGGTAAAAGAAAGAGCCAGGCATGGAGCTGGAGAGAGCATTGTTGGAATTCTGATGGAATACGTTCAGATAAGTGTGTGTGCATGTGTGGTTTTGACTATATACAGTATATATATATATATATATATATACAGTACAGGCCAAAAGTTTATTTTCATGACTATTTTACATATGTAGATTCTCACTGAAGCATCAACACTATGAATGAACACACGTGGAGTTTTATGTACTTAACTAAAAATGAGCTGAACCTCCACAGTCACCGGACCTGAAACCAATCCAGATGAGCTTTGGGTTTGGGGTGAGGCTGGACCACAGAGTGAAGAAGGCAAAGGAGCAACAAGTGCTAATAAACACCTCTGGGAACTCCTTCTCCTTCATTTCAGGTGACCACCTCTTGAAGCTCATTGAGAGAATGATGCCAGTAGTGTGCAAAGCAGTAATCAGAGCAAAGGGTGGCTATTTTGAAGAAACTAGAATATAAAACATGTTTTTTTTTTTTTTTTTTTTTTTTTTTTTAGTAATTTCACTTTTTTTTTTGTTAAGTACATAAAACTCCACATGTGTTCATTCATAGTTTTGATGCTTCAGTGAGAATCTACAATGTAAATAGTCATGAAAATAAAGAAAATGCATTGAAAAAGGGAAAGTGTGTCTTGTTTGGCCTGTACTGTTTTATCTACTTTTTCTGCACCACTGATCATATAGAACATATTGTAGTTCTACAGTACACAAGGTTTGTAAGGTCATAAAAAAACTGGAAAAGCTATTAAATTTAAAAATAGCAATTCCCATGCCTGGACAAGTTTTGGAAAAATAAAAATACCCTGAAAGTTTTGGAAGTTCTCAGTTTATTTCTCCACCACAGAGACTCGAGACTGGAGCAGTATTAGCATTACCCGCTAGCCGCACTAAGACCGCACTTATCTGCCTGTAGCCTGTTGCCAACCCTAGCTAGCACTGCTGGAGCAGTATTAGCATTAGCCGCTAACCACGCTAGGTCTTTCGTCGTTTAGAGATGAGTATATATTGGACTATAGTCTGTGCATTTACTGTGTTAAAACAAGCCACATTGGACAAACCGCTGACTTATATCACCCTGGCTTACCGGAACACTCAGGGTTCCTCCGTGTAGCAGAGTAGGGCTGCATTAGCTGCTAACCACAGCTAGCGCTAGCAGTTAGCTACTAATGCTAATGCTGCTGCACCCAGCCTTAGTGAAAATCCGGAAATTTAAGCTTACTGTAATAAAACGTGTTGACACCTCTGTTCCTTTCCATCCATCATCCATCCATCCATCCATCCATCCATCCATCTAATGCGCCTTATAATCTGGTGCGCCTTGTGTATGAAAATTGAGTATTGTATCATATGTTCCTAAATATTGAAGAACAGGGTGAAAGGAGGATAATAATAATACAGTTTATAGAGAAACAGATACAGGACTACAGTCTATAATTATAATAAAACTACAAAGTGTTCTTATATCAATTAATCAATCAATGAATCAACCTTTATTTCCACTCTGTAATGCTGTACATTGAGAGCAACCCTCATTTTCAATGCGGCCGAGCATTCACAAAATTAAAGTGCCTGAGAAATAGGTTTAAGTTATATATATATTATATATATTAATATATTAATAATATATATTATATATTAATATATTAATAATATATTTATTAATATAAAATATATTGATTAATATATTAATATATTATATATATATATATATATATATATATATATATATATATATATATATATATATATACATATATATATATTAAAATAAGATTGAATTAAGAAGAAATAAAATTAATTCTGAATAAAAGGATAAGCAGACAGGTTAAAATAAAAAAATGAGCAGTAAAACAAAGAGATAAATTATTAGAATAATAAAATATGAACAAGATTAAAGATATAGAGGACTGAAATGATCTGTGGAGCTAAAAACATATATATATGTATACATATAATGTGTGAAGAAGCATGGAGGTGGTCATAATGTTATGCTTATCTGCGTATATATGTGTATATATATATATATATATATATATATATATATATATATATATATATATGTGTGTGTGTGTGTGTGTGTGTTGCGACAGGTCTTGGAGAGCCTTTTCTTGCACCAGTATAGAAAAACACTTAGCGCTAATGCAAATAGCAGGGCAGTGTAAATCAGCGCTCAGGCGTGGTCAGGAGAATATGGTGTAATAGTTATTGCGAAATGAAGTGGCGTCCAGATCAATATGCCACTATATCTCACTCTGCTGGAGAGGTGTGAGGGGCTGCAGAGGGCTAGTGGAGGCAAGGGTCCTCACTGCAGCCTCCACAGGGCACCATAAATCTGCCTCTGTGTGTGTGTGTGTGTGTGATTTCTCTCAGCATCTGTAATTATCTTAAAACCCCAAAACCTGCTCAGAAGCAGGCCTGCAGTCTAGTATGAAATAGTGTATGCGTGTGTGTGTGTGTGTGTGTGTGACGGTGAGTGTGTTTGCGTTGTGTTTTATTTATTTTAGAAATGCATCAAAATGGGCATTCTAATATCCAATCTTTTTTTTTTTCATATTGATGTTTGGAAATGCCAATAAAATGCTAACAATTTTGTATAAAATTGTATCATATATGCATTTTTTTTAACCTAAATTTTCTCCCCAATTTACAAGGTGATGCCCAAAAACACCAGGAGGTTAAAGACTAGCACGTCTCCTCCGATACAAGTGAAGTCAGACTCCGCCTCTTTTTGAACTGCTGCTGATGCTGTAGCATTGCCGAGTAGCATCGCAGCACTAACGCTCGGAGGAAAGCGCAGCGACTCGGTTCTGATACATCAGCTCACAGACGCAGCCTTGTGCTGATCTACATCACCCTAGGAGTGATGAGAGGAAAAAGCCCCATCTACTGTAGAGAGCGAGAGCAAGGCCGATTGTGCTCTCTCAGGGCTTCAGCAGCTGATGGCAAGCTGCATGAACAGGATTTGAACCAGTGATCCCCGATTATAGTGGCAGCAGCTTAGTCCGCTGGACCTTTTGTAGCCCTCATATATGCATTTTATATGAAATCAAATATATCAAATCTAAACCTCTGTCTGATGCTGACCTTTTCAAAAAACAGATAATTATTTGCTGATACAAATAATAAAATTTTTTGTTGCAATTACATCAAGGCTATTTCAACTACAGATATTTTTTTTTTTCGGTCTGATTATGTGATGCCTTTTTTGTAAATAGCTTTTTGATCGGGCATAGTTTTTTGTTAATTGGTAACTCCATAGCAACTACTTGGAGTGTCATAGTAGCCACTTACGGCAACACCGCATTGCAACCACTTCACCCTGTAACAGCCAACACCCTAGCAACTGCGTGGGCTACTTTGGTAGCCACTTAGCAACCACCTAGCAACACCGTAGCATCCACTTAACAACCACTTAGGAAATCTTAACAGTCACTTAGCAACAATATAGCAACCACCCAGTAGCAACTTACCAACATGATAGCAATCACTATCACTTGGGAAACTTGAGCGTTCACATAGCCATAGCAACCAATAGCAACCATGTGTAACCATCAAATACTCACTATGTGTTCGTCAACCAATTGGCAACTCCATATCAACCGCATAGGATACGCCAGCAACCAACAAGCAACACCTTATCAACCACTTTTTCAGACCATAACATCCAGCTAGCAACACCATGGAAATCACATGGAATACCATAGCAACCATTTAGCAACAGCTTAACTACAGCTTAACTACTGAATCAGCTTACAATATCCTCAATACTTAATATATTTTTATTGCTTTTCCTCATATTATATTTAATCTCATGTCTTAATGTAGTAT
Source organism: Astyanax mexicanus (assembly GCF_023375975.1). Taxonomy (NCBI): domain Eukaryota; kingdom Metazoa; phylum Chordata; class Actinopteri; order Characiformes; family Acestrorhamphidae; genus Astyanax; species Astyanax mexicanus. Next base: position 37,605,601 of record NC_064423.1, on the reverse strand, counting down.
AAAACTGAACCTGTATACAGAACAGGCCAAAAGTTTGGACACACCTTCTCTTTTTCAATGCGTTTTCTATATTTTCATGACTATTTACATTGTAGATTCTCACTGAAGCATCAACACTATGAATGAACACTTGGAGTTTTATACTTAACAAAAAAAGTGAAATAACTAAAAAAGAAAATATATATATATATTCTCGTTTCTTCAAAATAGCCACCCTTTGCTCTTGGCATCATTCTCTCAATGAGCTTCTCTCAAGAGGTGGTCACCTGAAATAAAAGGTTTTCCAACAGTCTTGAAGGAAGGAAGGAGTTCCCAGAGGTGTTTATTAGCACTTGTTGTTCCTTTGCCTTCTTCAATCTGTGCTCCAGCTCACCCCAAACCTTAAATCTGGATTGGGTTCAGGTCCGGTACATAAAACTCCACATGTGTTCATTCATAGTTTTGATGCTTCAGTGAGAATCTACAATGTAAATAGTCATGAAAATAAAGAAAACACATTGAAAAAGAGAAGGCGTGTCCAAACTTTTGGCCTGAACTGTATATAGTGAGGGAACCCAGGGATATATAACTGTATCACAGCGGCTCATAAGAGGATAACAGCACTGTTTCATGTTGTGATAATAAAGTGTTCAGCAGCGCAGAGCTGGAATCAGAATGCCGATACCTAATTAATGCTTCTTATTTTTGATTCTGAAGCAGATGAGTTTTTATCAAGCCTGTGTAATTGCATCCAACCGCTCAATACATTTTATGGTCTTAAAGGTTGCCAGTTGCATATGCTTTCAATATCAGTCATACATATGAGCTATCTCTCAAGTGTGAAATAATAAAACACATTTGACTTTGTACATAATCAGCACTAAATGTCAATCGGCTAAGTCTAATGCAGTCTAATCTATCAGTTACTGCAGTGTTGTGCTGAGTGCTTGAGTCCCGCCTTTGCTGTAAAAGTCAGTCACCCCTAGTAGTGATACAAGGAGCACTAAAAGCTTAGCGATATGTTAAAATTTAATTTCAGCTCGTTTTATTTCGGCTTCTCATCATTCAAAAAAAACCCCTATCCAGATAAATCTCTCCATCCAGATAGAGTGAATCAATCTGATTGTGATTGGATGTAGAGAAGTAGAAATATATACCAACTAAAGCTTTATATCTTTAATATATTTGCATTCTACTAAAGTACATTCATTTACAATGGGTATATATGCAGCTGAAACACCATTGAGCCTAGTGCATCCCAATTTTATCAACATTTTAATATTAGAACATTATAGTCATTATGGCTTTTAGAAAAATGTGTTTTGGGGAGGGGGGATAGTGCACAGCTTTTGTCCTTAATGGCTTTATTTATTTATTTTTTTCTCCTTACATTACTTTTACTTTTATACTTTAAAATGAGTACTTTTACACTTTTACTTAAAGAGTAAAAAGCTTGAGTTGATACTTCTTAAACCTCTACAGAAGTATTTTAAACCCTAGTATCTACTGTATACTTCTATCTACAATACAGTAATGAATAGAGATACTTTTCACGCCTTTGATTCTTTGGCCTGCTTGGTCCCCAAGTGTATTATATTGAATCATGAATCTAGAGCAGGTAAATAAATGTGCTGCCCAATATGGTTCCATATGGAACCTCAATGCCTCCACTCTAATATTGTAATCACTTATGCCTTTTTATACAGCTCTGGAAATAATGAAGAGACCACTTCATTTTGAATCATTTTGATTCACTGCTTTTGCTGTTTATATGTACATATTCCAGTTAAATGAACATTGTTGTTTTATTCTGTAAACTCCGGCCAACATTTCTCTCAAATTTCAAATAAAAATATTGTCATATAGAGCATTTATTTCCAGAAAATTTGCTAAAAAAGTTGCAGAGCTTTCAGACCTCAAATTATAATGCAAAGAAAACAAGTTCATATTTATAAAGTTTTAAGAGTTCAGAAATTATTATAATATTTGGTGGAATAACCCTGGTTTTTAATTACAGTTTTTTTTTAATGCATTTGGCATGTTCTCCTCCACCAGTCTTACACACTGCTTATATATTTGGGCAGCCATTGTTTTATGTTTTTTGAATACAATCCGGTTAGCACCTGAACATCCCTTTCAGACAGCTTCCTCTTACAGCATCCACAGTTAATCCTGTTGGATGTGGTTGGTCCTTCTTGGTGGTATGCTGACATTACCCTGGATAACGTGGCTCTTGATGCATCACAAAGACTTGCTGTCTTGGTCACAGATGCTCCAGCAAGACGTGCACCAACAATTTGTCCTCTTTTGAACTCTGGTATGTCACCCATAATGTTGTGTGCATTGCAATATTTAGAGCAGAACTGTGCTCTTACCCTGCTAATTGAACCTTCACACTCTGCTCTTACTGGTGCAACGTGCAATTAATGAAGAGTGATCACCAGGCTGCTCCAATTTAGCCATGAAACCTCCCACACTAAAACAACAGGTGTTTTAGTTTCATTGTCCAACCCCTGTATATACATTATATCCCACAAAACCTTTTTTAAATGGGAATGATTGACCAAAGGCCTTCATATTGTTATTATTATTATTATTATTATTATTATTTGTCTTATTACAGTGACCACGTACTCTACACTGTTCACAGTTGGCATCTATGTGTGTGTGTGTGTGTGTGTGTTTGGTAAAGGTTGGGTAAGAGGGGCCTCCTGGTATTGTATGCTCCTAGTGTGTGTGTGTATGTATGTGTTTGGTTTGTTCATGTATGAATGCCTATGTTGCTCATTGCCAGGGATGCAGCAGAGGAATGCGGCCTTGCGGTCTGCTGGCGTCTGCAGCCGGCTGCGTCGCATGTGTGTGTTAAAGAGGATGGAGGAGGTTGATTGACGGACAGACTGAATGATTGAAGGATCCTCCATTTTTTTTTTTTTCTGTGTGTGTTCTTCAGGTGTGTGAGGAACGGGAAGCGAGGGAGAGGACCCGCGGGCGGCTCTTCCGAGGCAGCCGGTAAGTCCAAATATGTGTGTGTGTGTGTGTTAGAGTGTGTGTGTGTGCTCAAAATCCAACGAAAATTAGTTTTTTTTTTTTCATCACAGGGTGTGAATTTTAGAATTTCAGAAATTGTCCATCCAGAAGCTTCCACTGCTTTCTCTCCTCACAGTTCAGCCCAGTCCTGTTTCCCGCTCGTATCGTCCTGAGTGCGTCTGGCTAGCGTAGTGAATTATCAGGACGGTACAGCGGGACTCTGGCCGGTTCAGTCCTGACAGTAGATCTAGAGGAACTCATTACGGTATTGATCTCTCACACTGCAGCCATCTGCCATATGCTTTTCCTGGGCCCTGTCACTTACCGTGAACTATGGGTAAAAAATGGCGTGTCACCGCAGGACAAAATGTCACGTCTTCGCAACAAGTGAAGGGGAGAGTCGCAGTGGGGAACATTTACAGCCCAATCTGTTAGACCTGCACTGTCAACAGGATAGAGGCATCCAAAAATACATAACATACTGTACATCCAGCCTGAATTCAGCTTTAGCTTTTGCCCTTTAGTTACAAAATACAGTTAAATAATGCATTAAAGTATAAAGTAGTGCTGGGCATGTGACCAAAAAATTATATATATATATATATCACCATATTTTTCAAGATTCTGACAGTTTCACAGTATATCAATCAATCAATCAATCAATCAATCAATCAATCAATCAGTTGAGCATTTACAAAGACAGGGATTGACAATAACTAAATAAAATAAAAATAGATAAAAAAAACTAAAAATAAATGTAATAAAGTTAATTATTAAATTTAATTGATAAGAAATTAAGATCAGAAGAAGATAAGTTTTGTATAGTTTTTGTATTTATATATTCCTATATGTATATATATATATATATATATATATATATATATATATATATATATATATATATATATGTTCTTCTTTCAGCATTTTTTATTTTATCTACATTTTATAAGGTATAGTTAATATTTCAATTCTATCTACAGCAAAAACTGTTTAAATGAAGCTAAAACTAACTTTTACATATTAAAAAATAAGAATAATAAAAATAATATTAATAAAATAAACTAATTAAAATAAGTAAAAAAAGCAATAATACAAAACTATAAAAAAATCAATAAAATAATGAAAGAAATGAAAAGGAAATAAAGAACTAAGAGAATAACTGAAATTAGAAATTAAAGTTAAAAGTTAAGAATAAATAAGATTAAATATGTAAAACTGGTACAGGCTGTCTGAATATGGTTAGATAATATTGTACCTCATATCCAGAGTTTTAGGGAGTTTTATCACTTGTGCTGAGTAAATGATTCTGCACCCAGGACTGATTCTGGGCTCGTCTGGGGGACAAGAGGAACTTTTTTTCCCAAACTGTGGATTGATTGCTGTTTGCTGTTGTTTTTCTATGTTACTCGGATAAAAACTCTCATATAGTTAGAAACAGCAACAGGAGCTCCTCAGATAAAGTGCAGTTCTCATGTTTATTCAGGCAGGACAGAGCTGAGCTACAGTTACTCCTTTGTGTTAGCTTGTTATGCTAACTGGCTAGCGTTAGCTAGCGAGCTGTATTTCCTTCTTCGGCAGTGCTGTTTCTACACAGCGCTTCGTTTGGTTACTACACCATTTTGTTTCTATACCATACCTTACTTTTAAAGTTTTTATTTATTTTATTTTTAATGTGAGCTTATTATAAGAAGTTTTTTATCATTTGTGCTTTTGGGCAACATTATGTAGATCACTTATTTTTTTTGTTAGGGCCATCATGATAAAGCAGCCGTGATTCAGAAAATCAGATTGTTCTTAAAAAAAAAAAAAAAAAAAGCAATGGTCTAAAAAAGTTCCCGAAGAAAAACTCTTTAAAACATTGAGTTTTAGATGCAACATTTTTTTTTTAATCTTTGCCAAATTTTTTTTGAGAAATTTTAAGTGTTAACCAAAAGGGGGCAATAAACTAGAATAGAAAAATATTAGTCATTTTTTAAATCAGATTTATGCTATTAAAATCAATTAATCTGATTCGAAACAATAAACATTAAATCCAAATGAAATCTAAATCCCAAATTCATCTCGTTTCGTCAAAAGCCTTCATCATTCTACACTCTAAAAAACAGAGGTACGATATGAGTACTTTTTTGTACTCGAAGGTACACTCTTTATAATTGTACCCTCAAAGGTACAATATTGGTCTTTACAGGGTCAGATTTGTTCCCTCTGAAGTACAAAGTCATTTCTAACAGCAATAAGTACAGATTTGTACCATTTAACCAGCCAAAAGGTACATTCAGTATTCTGTATCACTGTACTAATGAACAATATATATTTAAATTGCTCATTTTTTATTTGAAAGCCAGACAATTTTGTATCATCAAGTTTTTGAGCCATATTTAGTTGATGATAATGTTTATAATCTTTATGATCTTTACTGCCACAAAAACCATGGGTACAAAAAAGGACTTTCACTGAAAGGTACTTTTTTGTGCCTCAATATAAGGTACACTCTAAGAAATATAAGTACAGATTTGTACTTAAAAGAGTACAAAGCTTGTCGCTGGGGCTGTACCTTATATTGAGGCACAAAAAAGTACCTTTCAGTGAAAGTCCTTTTTTGTACCCATGGTTTTTGTGGCAGTATAGATCATAAAGATCATAAACGTTATCATCAACTAAATATGGCTCAAAAACTTGATGATCCAAAATTGTCTGGCTTTCAAATAAAAAATGTGCTATTTAAATATATATTGTTCATTAGTACAGTGATCCAGAATACTGAATGTACCCTTTGGCTGGTTAAATGGTACAAATTTGTACTTATTGCTGTTAGAAATGACTTTGTACTTCAGAGGGAACAAATCTGACCCCGTAAAGACCAATATTGTACCTTTGAGGGTACAATTATAAAGAGTGTACCTTCGAGTACAAAAAAGTACTCATATCGTACCTCTGTTTTTTAGAGTGTACAGCCCCAGCGACAAGCTTTGTACTCTTTTAAGTACAAATCTGTACTTATATTTCTTAGAGTGTAATGCTGCCCGAAAGATCTGACTTCACACTCGCGTTTAAAGCATATGATCCTTAAAATACGGCTGCTTTTTAATACTTTATATCGATGCCCCACTGTTTTAATGCGCGCGAGTAATTATCGTATAAATACGAGGCTTTCTTTTATGAGCATTTTCGAGACTCTTTTAATGCAGCAAACAGATGTTGAGGTAATCTGGCATAATTAGATATCTACATTATGTGGTTTTGCTAATCAACACCAATGAAGTGGCACGCTATTCTGTTTTTTAAAATTCATTAATCCACTCGAGTGGAGTTTTATAGCTCTGAAGTGGTATACTTGTAAACCAACAGGCCTGCTCGCTCGAAGGGGAGCCAGATGGAGGGGAAAAGTGTGTTGGCAGCATGTTTTCTGGAAAATTTACACACACACACTCACACACACTCTTACACACACACTGAGCTGTGCATTCTACTCATTATACAAACCAAACATCTATATCGTCGCTGTCCAATGAAAAACTCTTATTTCCAAAATAGCAAGAAAAAACCTTGTCAACTTTCAATGGAAGTCAATGTAAAAAGAGTTTGTTTCAGGTCATTTTGAAGAGTTTCTATTGGTCCGTTCATCAAGAAATTTTGGCACAGTGTAAGAGACAGTTTGTCTTTTCAAATTATGTACTAAACTAAAAATCGACAAAACAAAAAGGAGATAGGTGTTTTTTTTATAGGACAGTGACGATATATTGTAACCACTTAACCCTGTAACAGCCAACACCTTAGTAACTATGTGGGCTACTTTGGTAGCCACTTAGCAACCACCTAGCAACACCATAGCATCCACTAAATAACCACATAGGATATCTTAACAATCACTTAGCAACAATATAGCAACCACCCAGTAGCAACTTACCAACATGAGAGTGATCACTATCACTTGTCAAACTTGAGCGTTCACATAGCCATAGCAACCAATAGCAACCATGTGTAAGCATCAAAAACTAATTATGTGGTCATCAACCAATTGGCAACTCCATATCAACCGCATAGGATACGCCAGCAACCACCCAGCAACACCTTATCAACCACTTTTTCAGACCATAACAACATATAGGACAGCGACCCAGTTCGATTCGATTCCGAATCACAGGGTCCCGATTCGATTCAAAATCGATTCATTTAGTGAAATTTCTGTTATGGAATAAAATATTTATTTTGAATCTAAAATCAATCAATCCACCTTTATTTCCACTCGATAATACATTGAGGTTCACCCTCATTTTCAATGCAGCTGAGCCTTTAAAAAGTTAAACGAACTGAAAAATGCATTTAAATTTAGAAACAAGCAAACAATATAAGATTTAATTAGGAAGAAATAAAATAATTCAGAGTAAAAGGATGAGCAGACAGGCTAACATGTAATGCAGTAAAACAAAGTGATAAATAATTAGAATAATAAAATATAAAAACAATCAAAGAAATAAAGCACTAAAATAACACCACAATTATAAAAAAGCGTAAATTATGGAATTAAAATAAATAAAGATTGATTTGAATAAAAAAATATATATTTTTTTTAAACACACCCCTAATCATATGCATGTCTTTTTTTTTTCTTTTTTTTTTGGGACGCACCCATGTTTGCATGCTGTCTTCATTAGCAGTCAATGATGCACTGAATAAAATGATGCTTATTTTTTTTTCCTAAAAAAAGTTTCGCAACATTCTGCACATGAAAGTGCAGAAAGAAAACCTCTGCACAAAAAAACTTAATTTCAGATAAATTTAAGTAACTTCAACTCGGCTTCAAGACTTTCAAGAAAATGTTACATAGAGTAAATAAGTGAACTGAACTTCAGTCAATCCTTTCTTTTTAGTAACCTTTAGTATACTATAGTTTAGTATACTAAAAATAATGTATTACATTATATCACGTGTTGAGACAGTGTAATATGTGTGTTTTAACCAAAAATATTTACATTTCAGGAATTATAACATATTATGTATCATAAATTATTTGAGTAATATTGTATAAATTAAGTAATTGTAATTTGGTAATTATGTATTCAGAAATTAAGTAAAGGTTACTTAAAGAAAGGATTTGATTCAGCAAAAATAAATGAAGTAAAGTATAATAAAAGAAAGGATTGATTCAGTAAAAATAAATGAAGTAAAGTTTACTAAAAGAAAGGATTGATTCAGTAAAAATAAATGAAGTAAAGTTTACTAAAAGAAAGGATTGATTCAGTAAAAATAAATGAAGTAAAGTTTACCTAAAGAAAGGATTGACTGACGTTCTGTTCATTTATTTACTCTATGTAACATTTAAGTCTTGAAACCGAATTAAAGTTACTTAAATTTATCTGAAATGATATTTACAGCAGAAAGTTGGTAAATTTTACGCATTTTTTTTCAGTGTGGGTGCTCAAGCTACAGCTTAAACTGATCACCCCAGCCAGAGGGCGGTGCTCGAAAAAGGATGGTTTCGTGAGATAAAGCACGAGACGCTAAAACCGTAGGCATATACAGTAAAAATGGGTTTATGTTATAAGGATCGATCTCGGGTTTATCTGAATTGATATCGGATCATTCAAACAAAGATCGATTTGAATTTAAAAATCTATTTTTTAAACACACCCCTATTCATATACATGTCTTTTTCTTGCATGCTGTTGTCCCTCTTCATTAGCAGTCATTGATGCGATGCGATTGGCTCCTGCAGCCATATGGCCGGTCCTGCACTGTCCTGCCTGGCCTAGCCTTGAACTGTGCTCCGCTGGCTGGAGGTCAGAAGGTTAAAGGTCAGTCTGAGAGTCTGAGGTCAGCGTGGTGGCTGGGATTAAGGAGCTCAGGCCTGAGCTGATGGTTTACTCAGCATGTAAAGCCAGCGTCTGAGAGCCAGGCCGCCGTCTGACCTCTGACCTGCATTAGAGCAGACTGTGTGACCAGTGACCAGTCCTCTAATCCCCTCTCCTCAAAGAGTGGACAATACACACCGCTATTGATCAGGTCTGCGGCGTGACGCTATTATAACATCAGAGCCCCCGGGGAGGAGCGATCAGCCCGGCTCTCCACAGGTAGATCAGTCTCCTGCAGGTGTGTGGGATTGGATATGTTGGCGACTCCAGCATAAAAATGACCCGCAGTCAAAAATGAATAAAAATGAATACAATTATTTGGCAACACTTTAAAATAGGGATACATTATTTAACATTATTTACAGCAGAATATCAAATTATTACTGAATTATTAATTGACACTATTTAAGGAATTAAAAGGTGTTTTAATAATGTCTCAGATTTATTTAGATGTTATTATTTACAATGTTCTAAATCTTTAACATTGGGGACGTGTTGGGGAATTGAGGATGATTTAGGGATGGGGGATGAGTTAGGGAATTGAGAAAGAGTTGGGAAGATAGGAGTGAGTTGGGGGTGACTTGGGAAATTTAGGATGTGTTAGGGATGGGGTGATGAGTTGTGGAATTGAGGATGAGATGGAGAGTTGGGGATAAGTTGATGAGTTAGGGGGGAGTTGGGGAATTGAGGATGAGATAGGGATGAGTTAGGATGATCTGATGAGTTGGGGAATTGAGGATGAGTTGGGGAGTTGGGGATGAGTTGATGAGTTGGGGATGAGTTGATGAGTTGGGGTGAGTTGGGGAATTGAGGATGAGTTAGGGATGAGTTGAGAATGAGGGGATAAGTCGGGGATGAGCTGGGAATTCATGATGAGTTAGGAATGAGTTAGGGATGATCTGATGAGTTGGGGAATTGAGGATGAGGTGATGAGTTGGGGAAAAGAGGATGAGTTAGGAGTTCCTTGGGGATTAGGTGATGAGTTGAGGAATTGAGGATGAGTTAGGAATGAGTTGGGGATAAGGTGATGAGTTGAGGATCTGTTGGGGAAGAATGAGGAAGGGATGAGTTGGGGATGGGATGGTTAGTCGGGGAATTGAGGATGATATGATGAGTTAGGGATGAGTTGGGGATGATATGATGAGTTGGGGCTGATTTGATGAGTTAGGGAAGAGTTGGGGATGAGGTGATACGTTGAGGAATTTAGGATGAGTTAGGGATGAGTTGGGCATGATATGATGAGTTGGGGAGGATTTGATGAGTTAGGGAAGAGTTGGGGATGAGGTGATACGTTGAGGAATTTAGGATGAGTTAGGGATGAGTTGGGGATGAGGTGATGAGTTGGGAATTAAGGATGAGTTAGGGATGAGTTGTGACTGTATGCAATGAAATCGTTATAGCAATGCTCCAAAATCTAATAGAAACCTTTTTAATTCCCTTGATTTTGTAAGAAACAATCAATCAGCAGTTTTCAATCTTGGCTGGATTTTTTCAGTCAGCTTTATGATCTAGAGTGATCTGGAATTCAGGCTTTCAGTTAACAGCTGTGCTGAACTCATCAAGAGTTAATTACTTGAATTTCTTGTCTCTTAATGTGTTTGAGAGCATCAGTTGTAAATAGTGAAGAGGTAGGGTTACAGGTATACAGTGAATAGTGAATATTTGAGTAATGATCTAATTCATATTATGAGAAGCAACAACTACTCAACTAAATAAAAAAAATACTTTAAGACATGAAGGTCAGTCAATCTGATACAGTTCAAAAACTTTAAAAGTATCCTCAAGAGCAGCCGTAAAGACCATCATACATATTGATGATGGAACTGGCTCTCATCAGGACTGCCCCAGGTATGCAAGAGCAACATTTTGTTTACATTCCTCTCGGGCTCTCTATCTCCTTATAAGGTCTTTTTTTCCCGGCTGTGTCCCAATTCACTAGCCGGGGCAGCGGTAGTGTATTGGACCGCGACATTGAAGACACAGGTTCGGTTTTTGCTTTGAGATCAACTGTTCTGCAATTGGGTTCAACAACCCTCTGGGCTGGAGAGCTACTAGTCCTACTAGTACTTCATTTTACAAATCAGATTTTTTTTGCGGCCCACCACGTAATGGCTTGGAAAATATCTGGCTTATATGTACATATACATATCAGTGTATAATGTATTTCCATGCACTCCTAAACACGGGGTTTAACCCCACATCCTTCGGTTAGTGAGTTGCACGTGGGGTCTTGGCGTCAGCTCCTGCTCCGAGACCCCTTTACACCAGCTTACAGCGCTGCTGTTTCTCTGCTTCAACTAGAATTACAATAAAACTATGTGTAAAACACTGCAAGAATAACACATTAGAGCTTGTATTACTGAGTCAGGAAACAGCCTCCCGTTCCCCCTTAAGACAGCACAAATCTCTGCGCTGCCGCTGCACGCTGCACGCTGCACGCTGTGCTGAGTGACACAGTAAAGGGGAGGGCTCATGCCTGTGGCTGACCGACCTGCAGGCCTCGTCCAGGCCAGTCTGAGCGAACCTCGCTCGCCCTCCGCTCCTCTTGCTCTCTCCTCAGATATGCTGCAGCGGGGAAACGGTAGAGCAACATCTGGAGTGGCTTGTTCTCCTCCGTTTCTCTCCGTCCTCTTCCTCCCCCTCGCCGGGCTCTTATTTTGGGGGAGATCCAGGCCAGCGATAATCCCTCTCTCTCCTCATTAAAGAGAGCTGAATAAACACAGGCCTCTTCCAGTTGTTCCTGCGAATTTCCTCGCTGGCCGTCGGGAGACCGGAGCGCGGGACTGGGCTTCAAAGGCATGCAGGGCCACGGGGAGGGGGGTGCAGCGGGGCCCGGGGCCCGGGCAAAACATAACACCGCAACTGAGGAGGAGGACCAGCCAGCACTCACTCTAAGCTATTTAAATAATTAGAATAAATTATGATGTATACCTTCTATTTCATATTCTTTGCACTATAAGACGCACCAGATTAAAAAATAATAATAATAATAATAATATATATATATATATATATATATATTTATTTATTTATTTATTTATTTATTTTTTTTTATTATTTTTTTTTTTTCCTGTAAAGTTAAAAAGCGCTATTATACAGTAAATAAAATGTAATTTTTCCTTCTAACTCACTGGGTGGCTAGACCTGTAAAGATAAGCTAAGTAAGAGAAAAGCGCTGCCGTTTATTTACAGTAAGCTTAGATTTGCAGGATTCCACTAAGTAAATGTGCAGGCTACAGTCCAATATACTCTGAATCACGTAAGAACTAGCACTGGGTAATGCTAATGCTGCTCCAGCAGTGCTAGCCAGCGGCGGAAGAGCTAGCACTTAGCGCGGTGAGCAGTCTCGGTGCTGGAGAACTAAACTGAAACTCTTGTATAACTCTGTACTTCAGCAGAGTGGCTTTACTGATCCTTAATACCTGACTGGTAAAATTCATACATAAGGTTCACTGATGATTTTTGGGAAAATTAAAGGATTTAATTTTTAATTTTTTTTTATTTTAAGGATTTTAAGTATACTGCATTGTGCGAAAAATACACTAAATTAAATTATGAACATAACAAAGATATGACATGCGGTTTTGCAAAATAAACTAAAATAATATACCGTATCTAGTATATAACAAATAATCACAGATATCTAGTGGATGGGGCCTCAACTTAAAAATCTGGCTTTTTTATGATTTTTATGAAGTCTGAAATCGGTACAGCTTTTGAACAGCTTTAAGGTGTACTATTACACTTGGTGTCAGGCTCACCCAGTCATGCAGCTTACCATCAGCTGCCAGAGCCCTAAGAGAGCATAGTTGGCCTTGCTCTCTCTTTGAGTGGGAACAGTATGTGTCGCTCTTTCCCTTCATCACTCCTAGGGTGATGTGGATCAGCACAAGGCTGCGTCTGTGAGCTGATGTATCAGAACCGAGTCGCTGCACTTTCCTCCGAGCGTTAGTGCTGGGATGCTACTCGGCAATGCTGCATCACAGTCCTTCATCCTCCTAATGTTGTAGCATTAATAGTGATGGGGGATGTACAGCTGAGTAGCAACTGAATAGGTGGGACAATTGGCCTAGCTAAATTGGTTGCAATAAAATTGCTATAAAAATGAATTATTCAATGAATCATATTAACCATGTTATTCATTCATTCATTCCTATTCTATCTTCTGCACTGCACTTCCAGTTTGTCAGCTATGTGGGGCAGTGCTTGGCTGGATTTTATATATTTTATTTTTTTGTGGAGGCAATTAAGCAAAGCTAAAATAACAAGAGCAACTTTACAGTGAGGAGAGGAGGAACCTACTCTGGGTATAATTGCTTACTCGATAACTCCGAGAGATGACTAAATTGATCAAATTGTATCCCAGGGTACGAGAACAATGTCTAATGTTATCTATTACCTCAGTTTACTGATGCTAAATTAGCGCTGGTTGCTACGTTTTGCCCATATAAGAGGATTTAAAAGGGTATTTTTTGGAGGTGCAACTATGTATGTTTGTCTGTGTGTGTGTGTGTGTGTGTGTGTGTGTGTGTGTGTGTGTGTTTGTGTGTCTGTGTGTGTGTGTGTGTGGCTTTGTGGCCATCATCAGACTCCCATCAGGTGCTCTATTAGTGGTGGAGCTGGGGGTCAGAAGCAAGAGTCCACCTGCCTAGAATACTGATTAGTGGACACACACACATACGGACGATGCACATGCTGAAACTGTCTGCCTGCTATATTCTCTATTATACAGTATCTTCTATATTGTATCCGTGCAGAAAAGATGGCGCCTCTCTGAGCAGGGTGTTACTCATTCTGTCTACGCACACGCAGTCGCATTCGCACGCAGTCGCAGATGCTTTCGCAGGCACACGCAGTCGCACACGCAGACGCTTTACTTCACTCCATGACGAGCACCGACAGCTCATAGCTTACACACGCTGAACTAACGCCACACACTGCAGAGTACACACTCGCCTGCCTGCTGCACTAAAGCAAATACGGCCTCTTACTTTGTGTCTTCGTCTAAAACACACACACTCGTGCTGGGAAATATGGGGCTGGTCATTACAGCACCCAGAGCAAATACACACTGCGGCCATGCTGGAGAGAAAAAAAAAACAAAAAAAGATAATGTGTGCATGCTCCGTCTTCATGTAATACTCCATATTTACCGCAGCAGCCCAATATATATATATATATATATATATATATATATATATATAGCCCAAATAATATTATTTAAAAAATCACATTGATTAGGAATATAGACAGTGATTTTAATACAAATAATTTGGCTTTAATGATGTTTTATGATGTTATGGTAACATTTACAATAAGTGTCACAAATAACAGTTACAACAGTAATATACATTGTTAAACACATTGTAATGTAAGTAATTGTTAATGATCAAATTATTAATTGACACTATTTAAGACATATTGCTTTAAAATGTTATAGACGCTAATGAATTTAGACATTTGTTTTTTTATATATTTTTACAAATTCAATTACCCAACCAACTCATTCCCTAATTCCCTAATGTACGATTACTAGTGATGCCTCAATGCAAGGAGCGTGAAGACTAGCACATGCCTCCTCCAATATATGTGAAGTTAGACTCCGCCTCTTTTCCAACAGCATTACCGAGTAGCATCACAGCACTAATGCTCAGAGGAAAGCGCAACGATTCGGTTCTGATACATCAGCTCACAGACGCAGCCTTGTGCTGATCGACATCACCCTAGCAGTGATAAGGGGAAAGAGCTATCTATCATTTAATTACTGAAAAAAAGAATAATGTGAATGAGATGGAATGTCAATGTTGTTTTAATTTTATAAAAGATGTTCATGGTGTGACTGCGTTAGTATGACATGACATGAAATGGTTTTTAAGAAGGCAATAAAATACTATAGTTTATCACAATTATTATATATATATATATATATATATATATATATATATATATATATATATATTGTTAAAACTAAACTGTTATCCTGACAGGCCCGTCTTTGTTACTCTTTTTTTGTTATATATTCTTTTGTATTATTTTATACGTATACTCGCTTTTAACACTTAATGAGTCTGTGGGTCCTGCTGGTTGGCCCTGCTGCTGATTGGAGAGCGCCTTATATCTTCCAAATGAGAAGTAATTAATGAACTCAAACGTATTGATCAGCTCTGCGGTCTGGCGGCTTCGTAATGAGGGGCCGGACTCTCGCTGAAAATGTCAAAGCCAAAAGGTTCTGTGGACGTGGCGGTTATGATGGGAGGGGAGACGCGGGGGGAGGGGCTTGGAGGTTGAGTTCAAGGCCAGAAAGTGGTGCCGTGACCCGGGAGGTCAGGGCGGAGCGTCGTCTGGTGGGAGGGAGAGGGTGGGAAGGAAGGATAGATGGAGGGAGGAGGACGGCGGATGGTGTGATGTCCAGCCTAAACCCGGCCTGGATGGGACTCTGGGGAGATAGAGGGGCACTGGAGCCCCATCCAGACCCCCTGCCCCTCCCCCTCCCCCCGCACATTACTGTGCCATTCAAAGCCACCCAGCACCTATTTCCTCCAATAAAAACTAATAACCTTCTCTGTCAAAAATCACGCCAGCCCTCGAGTACTGAGCCAAAGGGAGGTGGGAGGTATGGGGGGGGGGGGGGGGGCGAGTGGACTGTAATTGCAGAACACGAGCCCCTCCACTCTTCCCACCGCCACCGCTGCTGCCGACCCCCAGTCGCCACACACACACACACACACACACACACACACACACTTTTTTCGGATTTGTGTGTATTTGTTCTGCTTTTTCCTCACTTTGCTGTTGATTGCTTGTGCTGCTCGCCCCACACTCAGCAATCAGCCGAGACTCAAGGACATTTTATAATTGTCAAGGCTTTTTTCCTGCGTTTTTCCCCTCCCCAAGTTAGAAGGATTTTAGCCTTGTGGTTTGGGCTCAGGCCTGAAAGGGCGTGGCCAATGCGGCCATGCGTCCAATGCAGCCAATAAAGCCAATACAGAGACGGCTTAAAAATGATCAGTTTCCTTGGTTTTACCAAATTTAAAACCTGATGAACACAAGCCATCAAACCAAGCTGAACTGCTTGAATTTTTGCACCAGGAGAGCAGGCATAAAGTTATCCAAAAGCAGTGTGTAAAACTGGTGGAGGAAAACATGCCAAGATACATGAAAAATAACTGTGTTTAAAAAAAGGGTTATTCCACCAAATATTGATTTCTGAACTCTTAAAACTTTATGAATATGAACTTGTTTTATTTGCATTATTTGAGGTCTGAAAGCTCTGATATCTCATTTTCTGCAAATAAATGCTTTAAATTAATTTTTATTTTTATTTGGAATTTGGGAGAAATGTGCTCTCTTCATTTCTTAAATATATATATCCCCACTCTGATCTGCATTCTATTTTATTACAGTTATTTTAAAGGCTATGGTTCAGTCCCATTTTCAGATTTTTCGAAATTTCTAATTTTATTTCGAATTTTCCACATTTTGTCCCAATTTAGCTTAACCAACCCATTTAGCTGCTGCTCAGCTGTAAATTTGGCAGGTGATGCCTCAACACAAAGAGGTGAGACTCTGCCTCTTTTTGAACTGCTTCTGATGCAGCATTGCTCAGTAGCATCACAGCGCTAACGCTCGGAGGAAAGCGCAGTGACTCGGTTCTGATACATCAGCTCACAGACGCAGCCTTGTGCTGATCCACATCACCTTTAAAGTGATGAGGGGAAAGATTGAACATAGATTGAATTCAGATTCTCAGAATTCCCTGTGTTCTGTTACATCCCTGCCTTGTCAGGAATATTACAGATGTTACAGATGTTACAGATGTTTGGGATATTACATATATATATTTCATGACTAATTCATCACTTTCGGCTTTGAATAATGTATTAACTCTTTGTTTTTTAATTGAACTATTTACTAATTTAATCAGTTTGACATGTTAATCACGGTGTAAAGGTAAATTATGTTTCTGTCTATGATAACCTGAACTGAATGAAATATATATAACGCATTCTGTTTAATACACTGCATCACTGTCTGGTCCGGATGTGCGAAGATGCGGTATTTTGAAGCATGTTTTCACTCCAGCTTTAAAACATGAACCTCTGCTTTTACCGCTCTCTATTATTCGCAGAAAAACATCATTTATGATAATTAAATCAGTAATGGCTAGACTAACAGGAAATGGGGAGTATTAATGTTGAATTACATGATAATAGCTCTTGAAATGACAAAACAGGAATAGCTAATAGAACCATTTGTGTCTCGTCTTATTTTAACCCTTTGAAGGATTCGTTCTCTCGTTTTTTTTTTCTCTTTTTATTAAGGCGAGAGGAGCATTTCTTACATTTTTGAGTGTATATAGCGTCTACACTAAGGCACAGGAACTACTATTGTGTCCCATGACTTTTGCCATGTCCTATGGAGGCTAAAGAATGCTGCATTGACCTGTGTGCATTAGATATGGAATCTGTATTTTCGCAAAAGCCTCTTGTGTAATTGCATGGACAATTCTAGCCAGAAGCCACCGGTCACCATCATTATCACTATGGGATATACAAAGTCATGCAGACTATGAAGGAACACATAGGGAATCATGTAGTAACTTAAACGTGTTAAACAAGACAAAATACTCTATAAAAAAGCATTTTGGTGCTCTTATCTCTTTATCTAGGGAGCTGTTAACTTGCTGGTTGGTTTCTGAGGCTGGTAACGCTAAAGAGCTTATCCTGTACAACAGAGGAAACTCTTGCTCTTCCTTTCCTGGGGCAGTCCTGATGAGTGCCAGTTCCATCATCATAACATTTTTGATGGTCTTTTGATGGTCTTAACTGCAACTGCACTTGAGGATACTTTCAAAGTTCTTGAATTGTATCAAATTCACTGACCTTCATTTTTTTCTTTAAGTAGTTTTTTTCTTTACTTAGTTGAGTAGTTCTTGCTTCTCATAATATGGATTAGATTACGTCACTCAAATATTCACTATTCACTGTATACCTGTAACTCTACCTCTTCACTACTTTACAACTGATGCTCTCAAACACTTTATTAAGAGACAAGAAATTCAAGTTATAATTAACTCTTGATGAGTTCAGCACAGCTGTTAACTGAAAGTTAACTGAAACTGAAACTCTACCTCATAAAACTGACTGAGAAAATCCAGCAGAGACGTGCAAAACTGTCTCTATTTAAGCAAGAGGAGCTACTCTGAAGAATGATTTGTTTAACACTTTGTTGAATATATATTTATATGTATGTATTGTTAAGCAGAGATTACAGGAAGTCAGTTTTGCCAGTCGTGGCCAAATTCACACATTTCAATTCACACAACCCCAGAACGACCACCCAAACAAATCCACCGCAGATTAAGCCGTGATTAAACCCTAATGGCCGCGTAATCAATCCCACTGTCAGTTTCATCCACAAACTGCTTTGTGCTCCACAAATCACTGTATTCATTTATTTTAACAAATTAATAATGGCATCCAGAAACTGTTTATTATTATTTATGATAATAATTAATGACCACACTGTGTGTTTATATCACTTCATCTTGAAAGAAACACATGTTTGCAGTGCACTCTCTTCAATTCACAAGTGAGTCAAACTAACCTATCCGTGCTACATTATCATCTCCCCAACAAATCCCCAACTCTTTCCAACAAATCCCCATCTCATCCCCAACAAATCCCCAACTCTTCCCCAACAAATCCCCAACTCATCCCCAACACATGGCCAACTCATCCCCAATTCATCCTCACCTCATCCCCAACTGAACCCCTTCAAATACCCACCTCACCTCCGACTTATCCCCACCTCATCCCCAACAAATGCCCAATGTATCCCTGCCGTACCCCAACTTATCTCAACAAATTTCCAACTCCCTCCCACCTCATCCTCAACTAATCCCTAATTCATGCCCGATTCATCCTCACCTCACCCCTAACTCATCCCCCAACTCATCCTCAACTCATCCCCCAACTCATCCTCAACTCATCCTTAACTCACCCCCAATGAATTCCCAATTCATCCCCACCTTATCCCCAACAAATCCCCATCTGAACCCTGCCTCATCCCCAATTCAAACCCAATTAATGCCCAGTTCATCACCTCATGCTCAACAAATCCCTGCCTCATCCCCAACTCATCCCCAACAAATCCCAAATTCATGCCCCAATTCATCTTATTCCCAACTCATCCCAACCTCATCCCCAAACCATCTCCACCTCATCCCCAACAAATCCCCACCTTATCCCTAACTCATCCCCACCTCATCCCAAACTTATCCCCACCTCATCCCAAATTTATCCCCACCTCATTCCCAACTCAACCCCCTTCTTATCCCCACCTCATCCCAAACTCATCCCCAACTTCTTACCACCTCATCCCCAATTCATCCCCAACTCAACACCAACTCATCCCCAACAAACCCCACCTCATCCCCACCTCTCCAACTCATCCCATCCAAAAGTATTAGATGGAGCACCATTATTCTAGAGTACAAAGTTCCAGTTCTCCACAGATTAATACCAATCCACACCTACAACCCTCACCTGGGGTTGGATTAGCATAGGCATGGTGCCCCTAAAGATTTGGACAGCTGGTAAATATAGATTTTAAATTACATTAAAAACATTTACGCTTTAGTTTTAATATTGATACAGGTCACTTCTTACTAGTGTTTTTTTTTTACTAGTGGTTCACCAAGCTCACATCCTCTTCTTTTTTTCTTTTATCTTGTCCCCTAGTTGTATCTCTCTCTCTCTCTTTCTCGTTCTCTTTCTTCCCTCTTCCTTCCTCATTTTTAATGGCAGATGAAAGAGACAAATGGCTGAGCGCCGCTGCTAGCACTCGGGGCCCAGATCAATCGGAGACCCAGCAGTAATTAACTATTTGCTAAACTTACACCATTGATTTCCATTTAATGCTGAGCGCCATGCTGTAAATGAAGACCGATACCTGGGTGTGGGGGTGTGTGAGGATGTTGGGGGGCTGTGGGGGGCTGTGGGGTGGCAGCTCCGGGGCGGTGGGCGAGGGGGCTCGGGTGTCTGATAAATTGGGCCCTGTTTAATTGGGAGTGGAGCAGGCTGAACAGGGCCTGGTTGGGGAGAAAGGCCCAGCTGGGGTTTAATTGGGGTGGGCTGTGAGCACTGGAGGGGTCCGTGTCATTGTCTTTACCGGCTGCTTTATGGCTCGTTGTGGAACAGGCCACCAGCCTGCAAAACCGACACGACTGATTGTGCTCGGGCACGGTGGGGACGGTCACGTGACCTACGCGGTCTCCAGCAGTGGTTGACGAGGTACAGTTAGCGAGGTGTGATGTAAAGCATACATGTGTTTTATGGGTGGATGATATGGCCCTAAAATAACATTTCAAGTTATTTTTTGCGATAATTATATTTTTGGTGATACGACAAAACATTTTGGTAACACTTCCAATAAGCTATGTATTCATAATGCCTTATGAATGCATTTATAATGCATTATATGACATACATAATACCTTATAATGACTGTAATAAGCCTGTATAATAGCTCATAAGTACTTACAGTGACATTTATAACACATTATAAACTACAAGTGTAAGGGTTGATAAAGAAAGGGCTCATAATGCCTTATAATATCTGTTCATGTAGTGTTGTAATGCATTATAACACAGATTTGGTATATGTTGGTATAATGCATTATAATATGCATCTATGATTTCTCAAATTATTAAGCCTTATATACAGTCATTACTGACTAAGTGAAGTGTGTTTTCAAATGCCTAGAGTGAGGCATAATAACATTTACTTTACGTTTAAAACACACTTCACTTAAAGCCAGCAAAGAGCCCTCATAATGCTCTATAAGACATTACAGTGAGGCATGACAAAATTTACTTCACCTTTATTAAAAAACATATGAAACTCACTTAATGTTGTATTAATTTCAATAAAAATACTGCAATAATCACAAAATTGATTTGAGTTGAGTTGGGTTCAGATCAACTCATGTTCAGTAAAGTGTACATCTGTAACCAATGAACAGATTTTAGGGCAGAGTTATTTTAAGTAACAGTTAAACATTTAAAGTCTTCTGGGTGTAGAAATAATTTGACTCTTTTAAGGAGTTAAAACACTTATTCCATCTAGAGTATGCAAAAAAAATGTTAACCTATTGAGTAAAAATTCACATTACATAGGAAATCAATCTATTAATTATGTTATTATAAATGTTCTCAGCGAGCCAGAAGTCCCACTTTGTAAATAAAAAAAGGGGTAACTTACTCTCATGACCTACAACACTGAAACCATCCATCCATGTGTTAAGACAGTGTAATATGTGTGTTTTAACTAAAAAAATATTTAAATTTCAGGAAGTGTAATGTAGTATGTGTTTTTATAAATTATTGGTTAATATTATATAAATTAAGTCATTGTAATTAGGTAATATTGTATGCAGAAGTTAAGTAAAGGTTACTAAAACGTATTTTACATTGCTTATTTACTCTATGTAACATTTAAGTCTTGAAACTGAGTTGAAATTACTTAAATTATCTGAATTTAATTTTTCTTTAAAAAAAAAGCAAATGCAGAAAGTTGCAAAACTTTTTTAAAATAAAATTTCTATTTCTATTTCTATTTCTATTTCTAAAATCTATCTATTTGATATATGTTTTAATTGATGCCAGCAACCAATAGGAAATATGTGCTTTTTCTATAATGCACAAAGCAATGGTAGTTTTTATAAATATTACCAAAAATGTTCATTTTAAGTAATATTTACTCAAAATATGGGGTAAAATCTACTTAATAGAAGGTGATTAAAAACTTCAAATTGAAATTGAAGCAAAACAGTAAATGTGAATTAACAGCAGGAGAATTGAATAACATTTCTCATCACCTTATAAAATATCCCTGAACTCAATTTACCCAGAGATTAAACTTTTAAAAAATCTGACACTTTCACACATTTCTCACATTTTTAACTTTTAACTGTTTTTAATCTGCTGTGTATCTCTTTCTATCTTATCTCAGTCTAAGTGTCTCTCGCCCCAGTCTCGCTCTCTCAAAGTCTGCCTCTCCTGATCTGTATCTCTACCTCCTCCGTCTTTGCATAACCGTGCTGGAGGACTTATTAAATTCTTCACAGAGTTAATGAATAGGATGCTGTCATAGGCCTCGCCGAGCCTTTGTATTATGGCGGTCCGTCGAGGGCTGCCATTGTTTGCATGTTCTAATTGAATCTGTACAAACACTCGATCTCTCTCCCCAAACCGTGCTTTCTCTCTCTCTCTCTCTCTCTCTCTCTCTCTCTCTCGCACGCTTTCACTCTCACTCTTTTTTTTTTATTTCTCTCTCACCCACACTGCCGTGGTCTTCCTCTTAGTCAGGGTGCGGTGGAAGCAAGGGAAAGAATGCCTCGCTGAAGAGATATATACATATTTTTATCCAGAATTAATTTTAATTCTATATTTTTGCATTGAGAGCTTCTGAACTTTTATATATATTAAGGAAAGCCACTTGATCGAATGCAGAGGGCTTGATCACTGCAAAAAAAATTACATTGGTAAAAACTAGACATAATATATGCAAATTAAGACAAATATATGTACAGTCATATACAGTCAAAGTTTGGGCACCCCTATTAATCTTAATCATTTTTAGTTGTAAATATTTGGGTGTTTGCAACAGTCACTTCAGTTTGATATATCTAATAACTGATGGACACAGTAATATTTCAGGATTTAAATGAGGTTTATTGTACTAACAGAAAATGTGCAATATGCATTAAACCAAAATTTGACCGGTGCAAAAGTATGGGCACCCTTATCATTTTATTGATTTGAATACTCCTAACTACTTTTTACTGACTTACTGAAGCACAAAATTGGTTTGGTAACCTCATTGAGCTTCGAACTTCATAGCCAGGTGTGTCCAATCATGAGAAAAGGTATTTAAGGTGGCCAATTGCAAGTTGTTCTCCTATTTGAATCTCCTCTAAAGAGTGGCATCATGGGCTCATCAAAACAACTCTCAAATGATCTAAAAACAAAGATTGTTCAACATAGTTGTTCAGGGGAAGGATACAAAAAGTTGTCTCAGAGATTTAACCTGTCAGTTTCCACTGTGAGGAACATAGTAAGGAAATGGAAGAGCACAGGGACAGTTCTTGTTAAGCCCAGAAGTGGCAGGCCAAGAAAAATATCAGAAAGGCAGAGAAGAAGAATGGTGAGAACAGTCAAGGACAATCTAAGAAAATTTAGCTTACCCTATTGGCAGATTTTATTGCTTAATATACAGTCATATGAAAAAGTTTGAAAGAAGCCATTTCTGCCAAAGCACATCTCAAGCGACTCTGTTTGTGGCGTGCTTGCAGAAATGGCTTCTTCCAACTTTTTCATATGACTGTATATTAAGCAATAAAATCTGCCAATGGGGTAAGCAAATTTTTTTTTGTAAGATTTTTTACAAAAAGCAATGGAAAAGTCTCAAAATGAGTGAAGTAACACCTAAATCAAGCCAAAAAAAGTCACTGTTTTTGGACACAAGAATCAGAATAACTTGATTGCTGCTTGATTGTGCTTAATTATTTTGAGTTCAAATGACCTAAAATAAGGTACAAATTCTAAGTAAGAATGATTAAGATAATTATCCCTAAATAAGCAAAATAATCCAACACTTACACACAATGCTTATTAAGACAAAAATTCTTATCAGAGAAGAAAATAAGATTTATTGCCTTAAATTTAGAAAATTTCACTTGCTAAGATTTACCTTTTTGCAGTGAAGGCACCATCTAATGTAGTGGATGAATCCAGCCTTTTGTACTCATTCTCTTTTGTAGACACTTGGTTAAAACTGAGGCAACTTAAAGATATGTAAAGCTTGATAGAGCCAAAACAGATATTGACAATTAATGATATTGAGTATAAAAACCACAAACAAGCAGAGAATCCAAATAAATAACCAGTGATCCAAACAACCAAATTAATGGGGTAAAACCAAAGGCAGGAAACCACGACAAATGGAGGTCAGTTAGCAGAGAGTTAAGTGTGAGCAGTTGGCAATACTTTGCAAAGCAAATAGACAAACATATTGGTGTTTATGAAAACAGAATGAATTATTCACAATTGTGTTTAAATATAGCAGACGTACACCCTCATTAGAAGTGTATATATTAATGTAGTAAATATATACATATAGAAATGTGTGATTTGGAACACAACATGGATTCTCTGGAGAGTGAGCTTCACTACAGCTGCTATAAACAAGCTCTTAAAGTGATAGCATCTCAGAAAGTTGTGTCCAGATGGTAGCCTAAAATTATTATAAGATTCTAGTTTAAATATATTTTTTTTAATCAAATAACCAGTGATCCAAACAACCAAATACATGAGGTAAAACCAAAAGCACAATAAAGGAAACCACAACAAATGGAGGTCAATTAGCAGATAAGATAGATAAGGTAGATACAATTGGGACTTGCTATGCAGCATGAGCAGTTGGCAATACTTTGCAAAGCAAATAGACAAACATATTGGTGTTTATGAAAACAGAATGAATTATTCACAATTGTGTTTAAATATAGCAGACGTACACCCTCATTAGAAGTGTATTTATTAATTTAGTTAATATATAAATTTAGAAATGTGCGGTGTGGAACACAACATGGATTCTCTGGAGAGTGAGCTATGCTACAGCTGCTATAAACAAGCTCTTAAAGTGATAGCATCTCAGAAAGTTGTGTCCAGATGGTAGCTTAAAATTATTATAAGATTCTAGTTTAAATATATATTTTTAATCAAATAACCAGTGATCCAAACAACCAAATACATGAGGTAAAACCAAAAGCACAATAAAGGAAACCACAACAAATAGAGGTCAATTAGCAGAGAGTTAAGTGTGAGCAGTTGGCAATACTTTGCAAAGCAAATAGACAAACATATCGGTGTTTATGAAAACAGAATGAATTATTCACAATTGTGTTTAAATATAGCAGAAGTACACCCTCATTAGAACTGTATTTATTAATGTAGTAAATATATAAATTTAGAAATGTGCGGTTTGGAACACAACATGGATTCTCTGGAGAGTGAGCTATGCTACAGCTGCTATAAACAAGCTCTTAAAGCGATAGCATCTCAGAAAGTTGTGTCCAGATGGCAGCTTATAATTATTGAAATATATTTTTAAGAGTCAAGTTTGGCATTTAAATAAAAATGTGAATACTTAATTTTAGGTAAAGGCTTGCTATAAAATTAAACAAAGGTTACCTGCAAGCACTGATATGTTGTTTGTTGCAGAATAAAACTTTTTTTTTTTTAATTTGGTCAAAGATACGATTGAAATATTAAGAGAAATATTTCAGTATATACTAGTGAATCTCAAAAAATTTAATATCATTGAAAAGTTACTTTATTTCAGTAATTCAGTTGAAAATGTGAAACACATATATTATATAGATGTATTAAACACACAGAGTGATACATTTTAAGTGTATTTGTCTTTTATTGTTGATTATTATGGCTTACAGCCAATAAAGACCAATTGGTACTTTTGGCAATACTGTGGGCAGTGTGCCAAATCCTGCTGGAAAATGAAATCCGCATCTCAATAAAAGTTGTCAGTAGTGGGAAGCATGAATGATAAAAGAGAAATAAACACTTAAAATCGAATTAAAATCGAATTAAAATTCTGTGTGTAATACATCTATACAATATTAGAGTTTCACATTTCATAATGAATTAGTGAAATAAAGTAACTCTTTAATGATATTCTGATTTTTTTTTTTTAGGCTGCACTAGTAACACTATGGTTAAATGCTGCTTGATTAGTCATTAGATTAATTGATAATAATAAAAAAAATAGGTGCATCCTGAACTTGGCTTTGTCTCTGTGGATCCAGCCATGCTTTAGTGATTATTCTAAACCCTCTGATCGCTTTAGTTGGAGGTTCAATGGCTGATTTAAAGTGCTGTCACATGCAAGCCAATGAACTTGACTTTAAACTTAGGTAAACCCAATTGGAGCCTAATACACCATAATAGGCAGATCAATACCAATTATGGGGCCTCGTCGAACAAAAGATTCCACAGTGTGCTGCCCACTCTGAGCTATGTTTGATGCATGGCTGAGACAGAATAAATGTGTGTGTGTGTGTGTGTGTGTGTGTATGTATGTTTGTGGTGGTGTAGTCAAATTTTGGAAATTCCCAACATTTTCCCTTTTTGGCTCTCTGGTTACGCTCCGAAAACTTTTTATTTGTTTATGACCTTTAACTGAGGTCCTTTAAAGTTGACAGAAACACATTATGATTTTTTTTTTTCTATAGCATCACTCCAAATAACCCTTTATTTTTAACAAGGTTAAAAATAGAAGGAGAAATATATTTGAAGTCACGGGCCACAGACTCTGTAATAAAACAAATAATGAAATATACCACTTTAAATAATACATTTTCCTGATTATTTCATTTACACATCATTTTACTTGACTTACTATCTTTATTTTTGACAGTGTTGTGTAAACTAAGATTTTTCAAATTGATGTTTAATTTCATGATGTCTCTTAATATTAAACTCCTTAATTACGGCAACTTTTATACTCACCCTCTCCGCTTTTAGACTCTTTGGTGCGTTTTTCTGCGCTAGAAACGCACACTCTCTCCGCTTTTAGACTCTTTGGCCCGTTTTTTTGTGCTAGAAATGCGCACTCTCTCCGCTTTTAGACTCTTTGGCCCGTTTTTCTGTGCTAGAAACGTGCACTCTCTCCGCTTTTAGACTCTTTGGTGCGTTTTTCTGTGCTAGAAACGCGCATTCTCTCCGCTTTTAGACTCTTTGGCTCGTTTTTCTGTGCTAGAAACGCGCACTCTCTCCGCTTTTAGACTCTTTGGCCCGTTTTTTTGTGCTAGAAATGCGCACTCTCTCCGCTTTTAGACTCTTTGGCCCGTTTTTCTGTGCTAGAAACGTGCACTCTCTCCCCTTTTAGACTCTTTGGCCCGTTTTTTTGTGCTAGAAACGCGCACTCTCTCCGCTTTTAGACTCTTTGGCCCGTTTTTTTGTGCTAGAAATGCGCACTCTCTCCGCTTTTAGACTCTTTGGCCCGTTTTTTTGTGCTAGAAATGCGCACTCTCTCCGCTTTTAGACTCTTTGGCCCGTTTTTCTGTGCTAGAAACGTGCACTCTCTCCGCTTTTAGACTCTTTGGCGCGTTTTTCTGTGCTAGAAACGTGCACTCTCTCCGCTTTTAGACTCTTTGGCTCGTTTTTCTGTGCTAGAAACGCACACTCTCTCCGCTTTTAGACTCTTTGGCCCGTTTTTTTGTGCTAGAAATGCGCACTCTCTCCGCTTTTAGACTCTTTGGCTCGTTTTTCTGTGCTAGAAACGCGCACTCTCTCCGCTTTTAGACTCTTTGGCCTGTTTTTTTGTGCTAGAAATGCGCATTCTCTCCGCTTTTAGACTCTTTGGCACGTTTCTGACACCTAGCGTTCAAACTTTGAATCTCACATTATAAAAACCTGCTTAACAGCGGGCCAATTTTCATTCTATTTCTAAAATACCTCGCGGGCCGCTCCAAAAAAGGAAACGGGCCGCAGTTTGGACACCCCTGCTCTAATATAATTTTTTCTTACATTGTACATTTCTTTGAGTTTCTGAGGCTGGTAACTCTGATAAACTTTTGCTGTGCAACACAGGTAACTTTTGCTCTTCCTTTCTTGAGAGGGTTCTTTACAGCACTTTCATGCTTCCCTCTGCTGACAACTTTTATTGAGATGCAGATTTCCTTTTCCAGCAGGACTTGGCATACTGCCCACAGTACCAACACTGCCAAAAGTACCAAATGGTCTTACATAATATAAGTATTTTGGGAAATATGCTTTAAAAAAATGTACTATAATCAATACTAATCAAGCTAATTAGGTATAATCAACTGTATTGCTATAAACTCAATACTAAGGGCTTCCATCAAAAGAATTAAGAGGAAAATGCTAGTGTTGTTCATTAGTGTTATAGCAACACCTAAAGTGTTAATTTTACACCGTTTGGAGTATGTACACAGCAAAAATGTACACGGCAAGTGTTAAATTAACTCCCACAGAGTTGATTTTAACTCTTTTTCAGGGAGTTAAATCAACACTTTCAAAATAGTCTTTTTAACTCACATTTGTATTTCTTTAACTTCCTAAATTGTTACACTAACACCGAAAAGAGTTCAAAAAAAATATAAAAGAGAAGAAGATTAGTCAATTAATATGACTTTTTATTATTTAATTATTATTCAGGACAGGTTAGCGTGTAATTTTTCATTGTAGTTCTTAGTGCGTTACCAACACTTTATCACAATTTACTGTACAAAGGATGGTAACTTGCTCTTATAGCCTACAATATATTGGCTAAACAACCAACCATTAAACAAAATATAACACAATACCCAATGGAAGGTAGCCCTGGTGGGCAAGATGATTTTATACTGATGGTAGGTTAGGATCTGGGGGACACACCCATTATGCAAATAACGTGTTTAACTGGGCGGAGTTTAATTAAATCTCTGTGGAGTTGGCCAGTATTTATTGGGTTTAGTGAGATTAACACTGAAATATTCAACTCCTTCAAATAACTCCAACACTGAACACCATTTAAATCTGACTGAGTTAAAATTACACTTTGAGAGTAAAAAAAATCAACTCTCAGCTGTTTAACTCTGAAATTTCAACTCTCTTGTTTTTGCTGTGTGTATACTAATGAGTGCCAGTTTCATCATAGCGTTTTTGATGGTATTTGCCACTGCACAAGGATATTTCTAAGGATAAGTTCTTGAAAATATTTCGATCGACTGACCATCACTCATTAAAGTTATTTTTTTTCTTTTGAAAAAAATGATATCTGTGCATTTCAAGTGTACACTACACTCTATAGTACATTATACTCTTCTTTTATGTTGATTTCTAGTTATATAAGGACTCCTGTAGCTCTGTCTCTTTCTCTTTTTTTTCTCTCTCTTTCATTCATTTTCTTTTTTAGACACACACACACACACACACACAGACATATTCACTCGCTCTTTGCTAATTAATACATAGCTGATGCCTGTTTCGGGTGGGATAACAGCTTCCTAAATCTGTTTCCTTGCCCGGTGGTCCCCGGTGCAGTGGGATGCCCCCTCAGCTCGCTCAAACCAATCTTCCCAGCTGAGAGGCCTGCAGAACCGGAGGAGAAGCTGGGAAAGACGGGAAGGAGGAGGGGGGGTTAAAGTTGGCTGTGATGTCTGATGTCTCAGCCCAGGAGCCAGCGGCCATCCACATGTTAAATTGGTGCGAGGAGCGCGGAGGCAGCGCGTGTTTTAATGAGGCCGCCGCCGCTGCTTCTAATTGATCGGCGAGCGCCGGTAATTGTGGATGTTGGAGTCTTTGGGCGAGAACATGAACTGATCCAAAGCTTACAATTATCCGAGCCTCGGACTGTCCCTCAGAACCCAGCGGCTTCATTTATACGCGCTGGGGGATTTTTTATATATATATATTTTTTTTTAACTGTGGCTTATTGACAACACTGTAGTACTGTTACTGGGTTATATGTCCAAATGTTTGCGGACACCTTTGTTTGTGAACAATCAATTAATTTCCAGTGATGGGAATAACGGTGTTTAAATAAACGGCTAAATAAATGAATGAATAAATAAATAAATTACCCATTTCCGACACCCCGTTACTGCACGTTACTTTAGCCGCTCAAATAACTTTTTTTTTTTTAACTTCCCGCATACAAACAAAAGCACAAGTGTGTGTGTGTGTGTGTGTGTGTGTGTGTGTGTGTGTGTGTGTGTGTGTGTGTGTGTGCGTTGTGTGTGTGAGTCACAAGGGAGGGGAGGATGAGATAAGCGCCTAAGCAATGATTGGCTAAGGTATAGTAAGATTACGTAGTAAGATCAGCCAATCAGAGAAAATAGGTGGGTGGGTCTTTATAGAGCATGCAAAGTGGGGGGTGTTTACAGCGCATAGCGAGAGATGGAGAGTGAGGAGGACTCCAGCAGCAAAACAGACTTTTCCAGATGGAAATACCCACACTATTTCACACTCACTGAGGTCAGAGGTTAAAATGTGCACGTCGAGTTCACATTATGTCCCCGAACAAAAAATTTGTCATGGACAAACCTAAAGTAGGCCCAAAAAAAAAAAAATATGTGTATCATGTTACATTACATTACATTACATTTGGCAGACGCTTTTGTCCAAAGCGACTTACAATAATGAAGTACAAAAGTAATAGGAATTAAGATAACCCATTTTTAGATAGGGCTTAAAGGAGGTCAAAGGGAAATAAAGGGATAGAGAAGTGAAGGAGGGGAAGAAGGAAATGAGGTTAGAAGTAGTGAGTGTGTTAGAGGTGTTAGGAGAGTAAGAGCTCTTTGAAGAGCTCTGTCTTCAGGAGTTTATTAAAGATAGTGAGAGATTCTCCTGATCTGGTAGTAGAAGGTAGTTAGTTAGAGGTGTTAGGAGAGTAAGTGCTCTTTGAAGAGCTCTGTCTTCAGGAGTTTATTAAAGATAGTGAGTGATTCTCCTGATCTGGTAGTAGAAGGTAGTTAGTTAGAGGTGTTAGGAGAGTAAGTGCTCTTTGAAGAGCTCTGTCTTCAGGAGTTTCTTAAAGATAGTGAGAGATTCTCCTGATCTGGTAGTAGAAGGTAGTTAGTTAGAGGTGTTAGGAGAGTAAGTGCTCTTTGAAGAGCTCTGTCTTCAGGAGTTTATTAAAGATAGTGAGAGATTCTCCTGATCTGGTAGTAGAAGGTAGTTTGTTCCACCATTGGGGAACTCTCTATGAGAACAGTCTGGATTGCTTTGTGTGAATGTTTGGCAAAGCGAGGCGACGTTCATTGGAGGAGCGCAGCGGCCGGGAGGTAGCGTAAGCCTTCAGGAGTGATCAGTGCAGGTAGGAAGGAGCTGTCCTGTCATCAGCTTGTAGGCGATTGTAAGAGTTTTGAATTTGATGCGAGCATCAACTGGTAGCCAGTGGAGCTCAATGAGCAGCGGGGTGACATGAGCCCGTTTTGGCTGGTTGAAGACCAGACGTGCTGCTGCATTCTGGATCATTTGGAGTGGTGTTGTGCAGATTATGCTACTAAAAATACTAAACAGTTCCAGAATAATTGTTCCCGTAAATGAAAATTGTACCTGAACCGGATTGGCTTTATTGACTTTATTTAGTGACTTTATTATTAATTATGCACTGTTCAGGTGTATTAAAAATACAAATAATTTACTCAATATCAGCGATACTGAGAATGTTATGACTTGGATCGCTATGTATTGGGCTGAATAGGTTTATATTGGACTGGATTAGATTAGGTTGGCTGTATTTTATTGTACTGGATTGGACTGGACCGGATTAAATGGAGTGAAAAAGCTGCTCGTGGAAATCCGTAGTTACTGGCTTCATTTTACGGCTCCTCACAGATGAATCCACCTCTTGTTCTGTCCTAAGTTGACTCAGGCCAGGGGTACTCGCTACCATACAAACCAGCCTTTTCTGTTTTCTCTGTGTGCCATGCGGCAGAGTGTGTGTGTGTGTGTGCTCACGGCTCAGTAATTGCGTTATAAGGATGACGCACTTTCTTACCCTGTTTAAGCTCACTTTAATTGGCAGTGAATGGTGAGCCAGTGGACCTCAGTGTGGTGGGGAAGGCATGGAGCAGTCAGGGACATCAGTAAGACATATTTCATAAAGCTCGGATCCACCAGCCTGACAGAGATGATTCTAAATATGCCTGGAATTCCTGTTCATGCGACGCTCGCAACCGTTTACTTGCATAACAGCTGCGGAAAGGTTATCTAAAAAAAATAAATAAAATGAGAAATTATTTATGGCTGATTTCAGTTCATTTGCACCATCACAGGAACACACAATTAACATTCTCGTCATTGACTTAAGACTATAGGAAACATATGTGATAAAACATTAATATTACTCAGCATCATTCACTAATTCTGCTCTGAGGAGAAACAAAATATATTTCTCAATGTTTCAGTTAATTCAATAGGAATAAAACTTCCTAAAATCTATGGATTCTGACTTTTGATTACATTTTAATTGTAATTGTGACCAACCCAACCAACCTTTATTTTTATAGGAGTTTACAACATAAAACTCATAATACTCCATGCTCCACTCCATACTTAATTTTTTCTCTGAAGTACAGTGAGGGCAAACCTCATTTTCAATGTAGGCGAGATCATTCTAAATTAAAATAAAATAACAGTGAATAAAAGATTGATTAAAATACATAAAAATACAATGTATTATTTTAATATTTTATTAACAATGTATTTCTTATTGATAAGACATTAAAATAAAAAGAATATAAGAGATTAATAAGATAAAAAAAAGTCAAAATTAAGCTGAACGGAAAACACAGAAGGGGACAGAAAACACCTGGGATCGGGTAACAAGGGGGCGGAGCTACACATTAACAGGTTAGACAAGGGAAGAACACACAAGGCACGTGCAGGGGAAGGAAAATAAACAAACATGAGGGCCGAAAAAACACAGAGACAGACGAGAGGAACATAAAGCAGGATGAGAACATGTAAAATAAACTAAGAGAAGAAATAAAATTTAACAGGCTGTCTGAAGGTGGTTCGATATTAAACGTTTAAAGTGACTGACTTCATTCCTGTGTGTAGGAATATAGTAGAATAAGGTTTATTAAAAAATAAATTATTTCTGAGGGAAAATTGGGAAAACTAAAAATTAAAGCGCTAAAATACGGGGATAAGCACAGCTACATATCATACTGCAACCAGCCAGCAGAGGCGCTAGACCTGTGGTGGCGCTAGATGAGTGAATGTTGCCATATTTTGTAAATCTTGTAAACCAACAACCTTGCAATATACAGTACTGTGCAAATGTTTTAGGCACCTGTGGGAATTTTAGTAAAGAAAAAGCTTCTTATCTGTTTTATCTGTGCTGCAAGTGTTTATTAGCTCAGTAAAACTTAAACTAGCATTACAATAAATACAAACAGCAATTTTATAAATTAAAAAACACTGTTTTCCTTAAACCATCTCCTAATCTCTCCTCCTCATCTAATAGAGTTTAATAGAGTTATTTCTAGTTCTCCTCATATTAATCAACACCTGGTTTGGTAAATTGATAAATTGGTAAATGTGGTAAATCAGGTGAGCTGCTGACGGAACTGAACATAATATACACATATACACATTCTTAGTTAAAAATGAGAATCCCTTGTAACGTTTTACTGTATTTATGATTATTTGCATCTGTTTAAATCATAGACTGTGTATAGCTGGACAGAGCATCGTCTTTCAAAAGTGAAGCCACCACAGGTCGGGCGCCCCCTGCTGTTCGGTTGCAGAAAGCTGTGTAACCCCACCCTTCCCCTTACAGTTTTTCTTTTTATTTCCAGTATACTGTAATTCTCCCTCCATTATTTAAATGCAACAGCTAGTTTAACCTCTGCTCATATTGTTAAATTTTTATATCACACAGAGAATTCATTTTTAAAACGTTATTCAGCTGTATTTAAATAAAAGGGGTGGTTATTGGTTTGTAAAAGGGCTGGGTTACACCTATAGCCGGGGTGGGACCAATGACTGAATGGGCGGGACCATAGACTGTGTGAGCTCTGTGTGGAGGCAGCCCTCGGGGGCGGGGTTATTTAAATGAGTAGGCTGTCACTCCACAGACTCGGGTTTCAGGATCGCCAAACTTGGCGGAAGATTTTGGCTTCATTTTCATTGAATGAATGGAAAAGGCGACACGGCGTCCGTCTTTTTTACAGTCTTTGGTTTAAATCATATGTGGTTCTTTTTTTTTCTCAGGTAAAAACACTCATACTGCGCTGAGATAAATGGATTAGTGTAATTTGCTTTGGTGCCTAAAACTTTTGCACAGCACTGTATGTATTTTAAATTTATGTTACGCATTTGTGGGCGGAGCCTAGAGAGCTTTTAGAAGATATTACCACCATGCCATCTATGCTTGGTGTCTTTTTAATACTGATACTGAAAAGCAACACACAGTCAGAGACAATAGCTGAGGAGGGTAACAGACACACGGGATGAAAGAGAGAGTGATGAGAGGTAGAAAAAGGAGATAAGAACAAAGGGCCGAGGGAGGTAGACTAATTTGGGGATAGAGGGAGAGAGAGAGAGAGAGAGAGAGAGACGGGGGATACCCTGGTGAATTGACACACAGTTCAGGGAAAGTGCACTAGCGAGGTGGTGTCTGTGTATTTGAGTGTGTGTGTGTTAGTGTGTGTGTGTGTGTGCGAGTGCCAGTCTGCTAAGGTTGTTACTGTAGTGTGAAATTACAGAGCTTTCTGCACACAGCCTCGGCCCAGACAAATGGAGAGGAATGGCTGCTACATGTTTGCATAAACACCATCTATTAACCCGCAGTCACAGACGCGGCAGCATTGTGTAAAAGGGCTGTTCTCCACGGCGCCTGCAGTTACTGCGCCGTATGAATGCAGTAAGTGCCATATTTTGAGATTGCCTCATGCTTTGGACCCTTTATGAGATCGGATGGGACGATTGCTTCCATAGGACCAATGGAATAGTCTGTCAGAGTTGTCAATATAGACACTATATATGTGGAAATGTATGTTTGCACCATTTTAAACAAACACACAGCAGTTCTAGTCCCTGTAGATGAATATCACCATTATAGAATTGAACTTTTTAGAGCAGATAAACGCATGATCTGGTTGTAGCCATGCTTAATCTAATGCCTGGTGTGAGCTACTTCCTATAGGACTGGGTTGGTGTGGCGCAGTGGATAACACCACTGCATGCCAGTGAGCTACCATATCATGTGGGAGACTGGGGTTCAATTCCCAATCTGGGTGACTGAATGCTGTTTTACACCAATAAGGGTCCTTGGGCAAGACTCCACTACACACTACATTGGCTCATTATTGCAATTTGAATAACCTTGTCCCTCTGGATAAGAGCATCAGCTACATGCCGCTAATGTAATATAATATAAATCTATACTACTCTACATACCCTATAAAATACCCTATACTTCCATTTACCTTTCTATACTACCTATAGTACTCTTGTACAATTCTATATTACATTATATTATATTATATTACCCTATGCTCTCTATATTACTCTATACTCGCTTTCCTTAATAATGTATACTACCCTATATTACCATATATCTACTCTATACTGTATTCCCTATACTATCCTGAAATATCCTAGATTATCCTATACTCTCTCTGTAGTACCCCAAAACTACCCTATACTACCATATATTTACCACCTTATCTACCCTATACTCTTATATACTCCCTATATTTCCTATAGTACTCTTCACTCCATGAACTGCCCTGTATTTCCTATACCTCCCTAAAATACCAAATACTACCCAATACTTTTTTTTCCTTTGTCCTGCCCTGTACTCCCTGTAGTCCTATATACTACCCTATACATCCTTTTCTCTCTATATATTACCCTGTACTCATTTAAGTACTTTTGTACTACCCTATAATCCCTGTACTATCCTATGTTCCCTAAACTACCCTTTATGTTGTATTTGAGCCATTTACTTCCTATACATTCATATATACCCAATACTACATTATACTTTCTTATACTACTTTATACTACCCTACACTCCCTTTCCTTCATATACGCCCCTATATTACCATATATCTACTCTACACTGTATTTTTATACTACCCTAAAATACCCTATACTTCCTTTTTCTCCTTTGTCCTACCCTGTACTCTCTATAGTACCCCAGTACTATACTATACTATCATATACTCAGTGCACTACCCTATACTACCATATACCACCTTATCTACTATCATATACTCCCTATACTACCTATATTCCTGTACCGTCTATAAACTACCCTGTATTCCCT
Organism: Astyanax mexicanus; assembly: GCF_023375975.1. Lineage (NCBI taxonomy): Eukaryota > Metazoa > Chordata > Actinopteri > Characiformes > Acestrorhamphidae > Astyanax > Astyanax mexicanus. Next base: position 37,569,872 of record NC_064423.1, on the reverse strand, counting down.
ATTCCCTATACTACCTGAAAATACTACTATGCTATACTACTCTATACATCCTTTTTTCTCCCTATGCTACCCTGTACTCCCTATAGAGCCCCTATACTACCATATAATCCCTGTTCTATCCTATATTCCATAAACTACCCTTTATCTTCTATTTGAACCTTTACTTCCTATACATTCATATATTCCCTAGACTACATTATACTCTATACTACCCTAAAATACCCTATACTTCCTTTTTCCCTTCGTCCTGCCCTGTACTCTCTATAGTACAACAGTACTATACTATACTATCATATACTCAGTGCACTACCCTATACTACCATATACCACCTTATCTACTATCATATACTCCCTATACTTCCTAAACTACTGTACCCCCTATAGACTATTCCCTATACTATCTGAAAATATGCTATACTAACCTATACTTCCCTTTTCCTCTCTGTCCTACCCTGTACTGCCTATAATCCCCCTATACTACCATATAATCCCTGTTCTATCCTATATTCCATAAACTTCCCTTTATTTTCTATTCGAACCTTTACTTCCTATACTATCATATACTCCCAAAACTACATTATACTTTCTTATACTACTTTATACTACCTATATTACCCTATGCTTCTACCCTGTATAATATTCTATATAACCTTGTACTACCCTTTTATTCACTATACTTCCAGGACCCTGAATACTGAATATTTTGAAATGTACTCATTTGCAATGAAATATATACCATATATTTGATTATAGCAGCTATTGACACCATAAAATGCTTCATACTGTATGAATTCTCCTTTCTTCATTGTGTATCAGAGGTGTGTCTGGAGTTTTCTGTTTATGATAATCTGAGGAGCTTCTATAAGGGAGATACTGCTGCTGGTCCTCCTCGAGCGGTGGTGCAGCTGCATTGTTTGTGGGTACACATTTCTATGCGCCGGTCATAAAGCGCATGACGTCATGCATTAGCTTAATGGTATTGTTGCGACACATTTCCCAGTACAATGCTAAGGTAGCTCGTGCGATGCTGGTGATGTTTCTCTTCTCTCCATTGTGTATTTTTTTTTCTCCGTCCATAGTCCCCCCCCCCCCCCCCCTTTCCACCCCCACCCCACCATATTCATTTTTCTTCTACCATTTTTCTTCAGATTCTTCCATAAGCCTTCAGTTCCTGCACCTACCGTCTTGGACAGTAGTCTATCTGCTCTCTCTCTCTCTTTCTCTCTCTCTCTCTTTCTCGCTCGCCCGTTCGCTCCCCCTCATCATTTTAATAGTGGACCTCAGAGCGGTTGCCATGTCGACCATATATTACTATGGCAACGGGTCTGTGCGCGGCGAGCCTGCTGATTAGGACGAGATGTCTAGTGTAGCCCGGCCAACGGATGGATGCAGAAAAAGAGAGAGAGAGAGAGAGAGAGAGAGAGAGAGAGAGAGAGAGAAAGGGAAAGAAGGGGATTGGGGATAGGTAGAGTGGGGGTAGGGGGGGTATGGATGGATGTCTGGTCATTATATGTGTGTGCCTGTTTATGTTGAAAGTGTGTGAAAGCTCCTGTCCTTGCTATGATACGAACAAGGGATTTTTTCTATTCTTTTTTGTTTGTAATATAACCAGAATTGCATACTTTTAAACCCACATATATAATAATGAGTTTGTGTGGTCTGTTCAGTTTTATATCCTAAATATATATTACTCTACAATCCGTATACTAATATACAGATACTTCATTTACTGCCCTTTACTATCTTATAAAATCCTATATTTCCGTTACTTTTCCGTGTTACTGCCATTTACTCTCTATACCCTTTTATTACTACCATATACTATTCTATACTATCATAAACTCCTGATTCTCTATACTCTATACTACCATATATTCTCTATACTATCCTATAGTACCATGTAATCTCTATAAGTACAGCTCTATACTTCCATATACTCTATACATTACCCTACAGTTCCTATACTAGTGTGTACTGTCCTACACTATACTATTTTCCTATGCTATTTTATATTTCTGCCCATTACTCTTTATAACCTTTTACTACTATATACTACCATACATTTCCTGTTCTAGTTTATACTATCCTATACTTTATTATACTATTCTATATTACTGCCCATTACTCTCTATACCCTTTTATTACTACCATATACTACACTATCCTATACTATCATAAACTCCCTATTCTCTATACTCTATACTACCATATATTCTATATACTATCCTATAGTACCACGTAATCTCTATAAGTACAGCTCTATACTTCCATATACTCTATACATTACCCTACAGTTCCTATACTAGTGTATACTGTATATTTCTAAATGTATCGAACTGCAGTGGAACATAAACGTGAAGTGAATAAATTAAATATATTGGGTTTTTGCTATTATTACAACAACGACTTTTTTTAATATAACCAGCTCCTCCCCACACATATTTATAAAGCCACATATAAAAAGTCTATTCAGTTTTATATCCCAAATTCTGCTGCTCCTGATGCTGCTGCTGTAAACGCCGCCTAGTCTGCCATGTTCACCTGAGGCACTCGAGCCCTCCATCAGTCTGTGTGTCTGTCTGTCTGTCTGTCTGACTCTTTGTCTGTCTGTAGCTTCCTTTGTGCATCCCTGTTTTATGTGTGGACGAGTACATGTGTCTGGTCTCTGCTCTTCTATTTTGCTCTTTTTTTTCGGCCGTCCGTCTTTTATCTGTCCTGACTGGATGGTTTAGGCCCTAGGCTGAACTTTTGAGCTGTTTTGGTTTTCTAATCTTGTTTATGGACTATTTCTGATGGATTTTGGTCATTTTAGACCATTTTTGTTGGTATGTTCATCATATATTACTTATGCAGTTAAAACAGCAAGTAGTATTTGTTATAACAAGCCAGTGCACTCCATTCAGTTTCCTTTCCTGAACACAGACACTATATACAGCTCTGGAAAAAATATAATCAAGAGGAAGATGGATGATCACAAGCCATCAAACCAAACTGAACTGCTTGAATTTTTGCACCAGGAGTAAAGCAGCATAAAGTTATCCAAAAGCAGTGTGTAAGACTGGTGGAGGAGAACATGATGCCAAGACACATGAAAACTGTAATTAAAAAACAGTGTTATTCCATTAAATATTGATATCTGAACTCCTAAAACTTTATGAATATGAACTTTTTTTTTTTTGCATTATTTGAGGTCTGAAAGCTCTGCATCTTTTTTTTTTTGTTATTTCAGACATTTCTCACTTTATGCAAATAAATGCATCTAATCTAAATGACAGTGTTTTTATTTGGAATTTGGGAGAAATGTTGTCTGTAGTTTATAGAATAAAACAACTGTACTAATGTACTGTACTACCATATAGACCTGGCACTTCCCTATAGTCTCTATGCACCCTAAACTACCATTTAGTCCCTATATTACCGTATACTCTATATTATACCCTATGTTCCCTATACTGTGCTTTAGTTCATATTTCCGTATATTTTCTATACTGTAATATATACTATCCTTCTGCAACCTATACTACCCTGCACTGAAGGCCCTATAGTCTCTATACTGTCCTATATACTACTCTATACTACATTTACAACCTTTTACCTGTTCTATAAGTGTCTATAAGTTATCTATACTACCCTGTAGATCATTTTAATCCATATCATAGTAAATACATAAAATATATGGGGTTCTTGCTATTATAACAAAGTCTATACTACACTAAAGGCCCTGTATGCCCTATACTGTCCTATATACTACTCTTTACTACATTTACAACCTTTTACTCTCTATACTGTCCTATAAGTTTCTATAAGTTGCATCATTTTAAAGACAGGTAGGAGCTCATGATTGGTCAGGATATAAATTGACCAGTTCCTGGCAGAACTTTCATTGACTAGACACTTTTGATTTATGTATCGTTTCAAACAGAGCCGTCCAAAAGCGCTGCAAAAGGGGCGGGTGGAGTCTTTTGAGGTGCCCGTGGCTTTCAACAGAGCTGCGCCCAACAGCAAAGCTCACTAATGAACCCCGGCACAGGGGGTCTACGCAAAGTTGTCTCACCCCACACACACTTACCCGGCCCCCCAGACCGTCCTGATCCACCAGCAAAGCTAATTACAAGATTTAATTAGAGAGAGAGAGAGAGAGAGAGAGAGAGAGACACGTAGACAGAGAGAAAGTAAAAGAGAGTGAGAGAGAAAGACTGACCCATCCAGTCCATCAGCTCGTTTAGGACAGTAATTACAGCCTATTTATTATTCATCCCACAGCTAAATAAGAGCCTGACATTTCAATAACAATAATAAGGACGGAGGGGTAAAAAACCCGCCGCTAACTACCAGCTTCCTAATTGCCCAGCTCACGGATTAAACGACGTGGGGAGAGAGAGAGAAAGAAGGTTATTTACTCGTCTGCACTTTTCATATGGGTGCGGGTTAGTGTCACCCAGCCACCACCACAGAAAAATAATAAAATAATAAAAACGGAGTGCGGCAGGCGGCTCACAAACGAGGCCTGACCCTCATCGCACTTCGCCCATTATTTTTTAGTGTCTGCGCGTTTATTAGCCGGCTAGCTTTTAATGGCGTCCGCTCTTTGTTTGCGCCGATGCCTTAGATGCGGCGGCTCTTCAGCTTGGCCTCTGCTCTCGGGCTCTTGACTGGCTTTTCAGGTGCTTTTGTTCTGCACCGGTGGAGCACAGCCCTCTCAGAGCGCGGGATTTAAAGAAAAAAAAAAGACTATATAATGAAGCCGGAAACGATGACTGGTCATGTTTAGCTGTTTATCATCTTCATGTCTTGCACTTTGTAGCTTTGGTAGTAAGCCCTACAGGTAATTTTTACTCTTTTTCTTTCTCTGTCTACTAAATATATAACACTATATACTATTCTTTACTCCCTATACTTTCTAATACTTCCTATACTATCCTGCACTACCCTATACTACCCTGCACTACCCTATACTACCCTTCACTACCCTATACTACCTTGCGCTATCCTTTACTACCCTGCGCTATCCTTCACAACCCTATACTTCCCTGCTCTACCCTATACTACCCTACACTACCCTATACTACCTACATTACCCTATACTACTCTGCCCTACGCTATACTGCCCTACACTATCCTATACTACCCTACACTACTCTATACTACCCTATACTACAGTGCACTTCCCTACACAACCATATACCACCCTATATTCTCCTACTATACCCTACACTACCCTATATTCTGTATACTCCCTGTACTTCCTATACAACCTCAATTATCCTATATTACCCCGCACTTCCTTATACTAACCTATACTACCCTATATTACCCTATTCTACCCTATACTATCCTACACTACCCTGCAATAACCTACACTACCCTATACTATCCCATACTACCCTATACCACCATGCACTACCCTATACTACCCTATTCAATCCTGCACTACCCCACAATACCCTACACTACCCTGTGCTACCCTGTGCTACCCTATACTACCCTACACTACCCTATACTACCCTATACTACCCTGTGCTACCCTATACTACCCTACACTACCCTGTACTACCCTATACTGCCGTGCACTAACCTATACCACCCCGTACTTCATATACTCCCTGGTCTCCCTATACAACCCTGCACTACCCTACACTACTGCCATATACTACCCTACATTACCCTACACTACTGTACACTGTACATACCAGTCTATACCACTATACACAATTGTCCAGCTTGTATAAAACAAAATCTATTTTAATCTAAAAACATCATTGCACTGCTGTATCAGAACTGTCTGGTGCATTTGCACTCCCATATCCACTTTACCTGTTATTTTAGTGTCTGCACATTTATTAGCTTTGCTTGTTCTAGTGCTTCAGAAGGACCTGCTTTTTCAGATTGGTCTCTGTTCTCAAGCTCTTAACTGGCTTTTTTAAGGGGCTTTTGTTCGACACTGGTCAGGCAAAGCAGCATTAAAAAGAGGAAGACTAATAATGCAGCCAGAAACGATGATGGATAATGTTTGGCTGAATTTATCATCTTCTTCACATCTTGTACTTTATAGCTTTGGAGGCCTGCCCTGAAGCTGTCCCAGCGTCCTTTCTTTCCCCCTTCTGTTATTTTGTATTCTCTCTCTCTTTCTCTCTCCCTCTCTTTCGCTATCACTCTCTTTTTCCCTCATGGTGTCTCTCACCCCCTCCCTCTTCATGCCCCTCCATCCTGAACTCTGTAGCACCTCATTAGGGCCGTGTGTGGCCGGCGGTCTCATTGGCTGAGCTGGAGGTGGAGGAATAGCACATAATTATGAAGTGGAGATGGCATTACACTCATCAGGAATTATGGATGAGTCTCTGGACGCCGGCCCCGGTGCGAGCTAAAGCGCGGGGTTGTGGGGGGGGGGGGGGTAGGGGTAGGGGTAGGGTTACAGGTAGAGAGGTCACTCAGAGGAGCAGTGCCCCATATCAATCAGTCCACTCACATACAAGCAGAGCAAGAGCAAGGTGAATGTGCTGTACAGATAACTGCTGCTACTGGTCTACCAATAGCCATCAATGTAGCAGGGTTCCCTCGGGTCCTTAAAATGTCTTAAAATATAATCCAGGTAGTTAATTTACTGTAAATTTACTGTAGGTATTACATTTTAGACAGTGCTTTTAATGCTGGTTGGTGTGGGAGGGCAAATTCACCTATTTCTGATATAAGGTGGGACACATCCCAATCGCCAATGTTAATGACTAATGCCAAACCTCAATCCAATCCATTTTAATTGGGATGAGTTAAAGTTGGTTGTTCTTATTGCTGAATGCCATCAAATCCTCACAGCAATGCTTCTAGTGCACACTTTTGTACAAAGCCTTTCCTTAACAGTAGATTTTGATAACTAGAGCAGAGTATATTAATTTTAATAGCCTTTCTTTTTAAAGACACCATGAATGATCATGTATCCCGATGCTTGTGGACTGATACGACTTTGAGATGACACTTCAAACCTAAAATAATAAACCCTAAGTGACAACACTAATATTCGAGCAAGCTGGTTTAGCATGTTATAATTTATTATAATAAATAACAATTCATAGTTTCAGGGTGCCATTATTAATTTGTTAAAATAAATGAATACAGTGATTTGTGGAGCACATAGCAGTTTGTGGATGAAACTGACAGTGGGATTGATTACGCGGCCATTAGGGTTTAATCACGGCTTAATCTGCGGTGGATTTGTTTGGGTGGTCGTTCTGGGGTCGTTAAAAACGTGCGAATTTGGCCACGGCTGGCGAAAATGACTTCCTGTAATCTGTGATTAAGAACGCCAGGCTCTTGCAGGAGCTCCCGAGGCCGGTCTCATCAGAGAGGACGGACAGGAGGAAAGAATGGAAGGAAATAAGAGCAGAAATTGCAATCAGTGACCTGCGCTTGATTCAGCTCATTTTGCAGCATGTGGCCCACTCCAGCCAGCCGAGAACCCTCACTGAGCCCACACAGTAAACACGTCCAATTAGAACCATGTCCTACCAGTGTGAGCCAACACACACACACACACACACAGATACACACACAGATACACACACACTTGCCCCTCTTAATGCTGCCATCGTACGTGGAGGACCCAGCTAGAGTAGCTTGATTAGATGAGTCAAGCGGATGCAGACGGCTCAGCCTGGCTGCCGCAAATGAATAGTCAATACTTGGGATTTGGGCCATAAGTGTGTAAGAGTGTGTGTGTGTAAGTGTGTGTGTAATTGTGTGTAGAAGGGCATTTTACTACAAGAGGACAGTGTGTATGCTGTGTTTATGTATTAGCGGTGGGCATGTGTATAGTGTGTGGTAGTAGGAATTTGTCTCTGTGAAAAAAAATGTCATAATATACTTTTTTTTGCATTACTTTTAATTACTTTATTAACACTTTAGTATTTTTTGATAAAATCAGGAGTTTTGTGTTTTAATCACTGTATTTATAGCTGAGCATAGTAAAAAAAATAAAAAATACAATTTTGAGCTACTATGAATGCATTAATATAGATAGAATATAGATAACGAATACAAAACGAATAAAAGACTGTTGATGGACTATTCTCAATTTTACCGGAACACTCAGGGTTCCTCAGTGTAGCGCTGCCGGCGGCATTAGCCGCTAACCGCAGCTAGCTAATGCAAGCTCACTGTAAATAAGCGGAAGTGCTTTACCCACCCAAATAAACAGTTTTCAGGAGAGAAGTCTGTGTAGATTAACATCCAGCACTCGCTAACTAAGTATAGTTAAAAAAATAAAATTTTGAGCTGGTATAAATGTATCATTAACATAGATAGAATATAGATAATGAATACAAAACAGGAGTGTTGATGGACTTTTCTCAATCCAAAAGAGACACTGAGGTGTTTAAGAACACCAGCAGCACTGCTATTAGGAATTTAGGATTCAAGGATTCAAGGATTCAAGGAGATTTTATTGTCATTCGCATCACATGTGGTACATGAGGTGGAACGAAATTGTGATCTCACGATCCAGTTTTACACCCAAAGAGCTGTTATTAATAGATATATAGATAAAAAAAGAATACAATAAAAGAAATAGAATATACAAAATAGATAAATAAATATCCCAAGAATAAAAAAATAAATAGAGAGTAGAAGGTTCAGCAACATGAAGTCCAGAGTGCAAGTGTGCTATAGCAGCATGATAATGTGAATTAGAGCAGTGGAGATAAAGTGTCTCAGTGCAAGTAAAGTGACCATGTTGGTAAACAGTAAACAGTAATTTGTCCTTGGTGTCAGTGCAGTGTGTTTGTTAAGTGGAGTTTAAGAGTCTTACAGCTTCCGGAATGAAGCTGTTTCTGAGTCTTGTTGTTTTGCACTTAATGCTCCGCAGCCTCCGGCCTGCTTGTCCTCCGGACAAAAAGTGCGTGTGCTGGGTGGGTGGGATCCTTCCTGATGCAGGTGGCCCTTTTCCTGCACCTGGAGGTGTAAATGTCTGTGGTGCTGGGGAAGCTAACTCCAACAATCCTCTGTGCAGCCTTCACCACCCTCTGCAGTGCTTTCCTGTCTGCAGCAGAGCAGCTTCCATGCCACACATTGATGCTGGAGCACACGACGCTCTCCACCACACATCTGTAGAAGGAGGTGAGGACTACGCTCCCGAGTTAGTAGGTCAGTGTGAAAAAAATGTCATAATGCACTTATTACAATGCATTACTTTTGCAATACTGTATTTTTCGCACTGTAAAGGAACTTAAAATCCTCTCATTTTCCCCCAAATCATCAGCGCTCCTTAAAATTCCGTGCACCTTATGTATCAATACTACCAGTCAGGTTTTGAGAAGCAGTAAAACCACTCAGCTGAAATACAGCGAGACTGGAGCAGTATTAGCATTAACCGCTAACTGTGCTAAGCGCCAGCTTTTCCCCTGCTGCTATCCCTTGCTAGCACTGCTGGAGCAGCATTAGCGCTAGCTCTTTCACCATTCCATATCGGCCTGGAGCCTGGGTTCCTCAGTGTATCGCTGTTGGGTGGCATTAGCCGCTAACCGTGGCTAGCCTTAGGAAAAAAACTGCTAATCTAATCTTACAGGACAAAAGCGGAAGCGCTTTACTTTTAAAGAATTACAGTTTTGTTTATTTAACTTTGCTTAGCTTTACAGGCCTGCTGAATTAGAAGGAAAACATAGCGAGATCCCTGTTCCTTACTAGTGTTGCTTAATGTGCCTTATAATCCGGTGAGCCTTGTGTATGACAATAGACCAGAAAATAGAAGTTCATTGATAGTGCAGCTTATAATATATATAGTTCAAACAAAAAATGGTAGTATTACTTTAGTGTTTTAAAAATGATCAGGATTAAATTCAATTTCAATGGAAAGCATCAAAAAAGTTCAAATTTTGAGCGTTTAATCATTGTATTTATAGCTGAGTATAGTTTAAAATATATTGAGCTGATATAAATGCATTAATGATGCACTATTCTCACTGAAACATTTAAGAACACCAGCAGCACTGCTGCTGCTTCTGATCCACTCATATCTTTAGCACAACACACACTAATACACCTAATACACCACCTAATAATAATAATTATAAAAGCCACTCTGTGGTGGTTTTGGCTCATGAGGTGTTCTTGTATTAAAGTATTAAAGAAAAGGGTGAATAATAATATTAAAGTATGCAGAGAAAAATAAAGGACTAAAATCTGTATATTATAGAAGACATACAAAGTACGAAGTGTCCTATAGGATCAGTGGAGCTGAAAAATGGATAATGGATATAAAAGCAAGGAGGTGGTCATAATTGTTATGCTTGATTTGTGTACATTTATATACTTACAGATTCAAATGTAAATGTAAAAGGCAATTCTGGACGGGGTAAAGTGTGTAAAGTGTGCCACAGGGCCGGTATTATACATTAGAAAATGCACTGAAGTGTACAGAGGTGACATATGCATTTTACTGCATGAACTGATTCTGGAACACACACACACATATATAAACACACACTCAAGCAAATTCACACTCTGCAGGACTTGGCTGTTGACCTTGTGGATGTGAGAGGAAAGCCTGTAGCTCAGTGACCCGTAAAGACTGGAGGCCTTTTCTGCCTTCTCTCCTCCCCCTTCATCCCTCCATCCCTCCATCTCTCCATCCCTGCATCTCTCCACCCCAACACACCCCCACCAAACCTCTCAGCAGACACCTCTCTCTCTCCTTCCAGTCCACTTATCAGGCTGAATGAAGGTGCCGTCAGGCTGCGATTGATGGCTGTCACTGTGTGTCACCTTATTACATTATTTAAACCTCCTATGGAAAAGGTTCCTTCTTAAGTCATTTACCATTATGTTCACTCGTCTTAGTTTGGAAGCATGTGACAAACTGGACAACTAAGTAAATAAAAGAACCATTGTTACATTGGCAAAGCTGGTTTAACTTATATCAGTCGTGTCAATTGCCTAAAAAGAATCGTATCAGTTTTATTAAACAATAGTAATGTAATTAATCACAATTTACTGTATTATTAAATCCCAGGGTCGTTTTGATGCTTTTTAAATGAGAATATTTTAATGTGTTAATGATGAGTTTAACTGAGAGTTTTAATAGAGGAAAGTAATGCTGGTCTAGCTCCATATTCCACACTCAACAACCTGGAAAGAGGAAACGTGCCATCAGCCCTAAATTTTGGCTTTTTTCGTCTTGATCATATATTATACAATATAATGACAAAGCTATGAGCAAGTCGTGTGTGTGAGTGTGAGTAGATCGGTGTAGAGTGTGTAAAGGCTTTAGTCGTGTGGTTTTAGCTTGATTCTCTCTTAGGATTGCTTAGTATTGCTGTTAGTTCAGTACTGGCCTTTTGTGGAGGGCTTTAATGGAGGAAATGCTAGTCTAGCTCCATATTCCACACTCAACAACCTGGAAAAAGGCTTTAGTCGTGTGTGTGAGTGTGAGTAGATCGGTGTAGAGTGTGTAAAGGCTTTAGTCGTGTGTGTAAGTGTGAGTAGATCGGTGTAAAGGCTTTAGTCGTGTGAGTAGATCTGCGTAGAGTGTGTAAAGGCTTTAGTCGTGTGTGTGAGTGTGAGTAGATTGGTGCAAAGGCTTTAGTCGTGTGGTTTTAGCTTGACTCTCTCTTAGGATTGCTTAGTATTGCTGTTAGTTCAGTACTGGCCTTTTGTGGAGGGCTTTAATGGAGGAAATGTATGCTAGTCTAGCTCCATATTCCACGCTCAACAACCTGGAAAAAGGCTTTAGTCGTGTGTGTGAGTGTGAGTAGATCGGTGTAGAGTGTGTAAAGGCTTTAGTCGTGTGGTTTTAGCTTGATTCTCTCTTAGGATTGCTTAGTATTGCTGTTAGTTCAGTACTGGCCTTTTGTGGAGGGCTTTAATGGAGGAAATGTATGCTAGTCTAGCTCCATATTCCACGCTCAACAACCTGGAAAAAGGCTTTAGTCGTGTGTGTGAGTGTGAGTAGATCGGTGTAGAGTGTGTAAAGGCTTTAGTCGTGTGGTTTTAGCTTGATTCTCTCTTAGGATTGCTTAGTATTGCTGTTAGTTCAGTACTGGCCTTTTGTGGAGGGCTTTAATGGAGGAAATGTATGCTAGTCTAGCTCCATATTCCACACTCAACAACCTGGAAAAAGGCTTTAGTCGTGTGTGTGAGTGTGAGTAGATCGGTGTAGAGTGTGTGAAGGCTTTAGTCATGTGGTTTTAGCTTTGATACCGTGGTCAGGGCCTGTAGTGTAGGTCAGGCCCACTGGCCGCTCCCCAGAGCGAAGCCACGGCAGCGAGCTCACACCCGTCTGGCCTCGCACGGAGCGGCACATTGCTATTTCTAGAAGCTTCTGTGAAGCTACCTCCTCGGCGCAGTGCATCTCTGAGGGTGCAGAGCGAGAGAAAGGAAAGGAAACAG
>NC_064423.1:37445000-37552500 GCF_023375975.1 Astyanax mexicanus | reverse complement strand
ATTGAACAAATTAAATATATATATATATTTTAAATATAATAGAATTCAATATCCACTTGAATTCCCACTCCAAATGGAAAATTTACCCATATACTCCCATATACACCCATATACACTGCTGTCGCGTGCCCTGAACGTTCCTCTGCCTGGCCCCTCCCACTTCTGGCCGCATCCCCATCTTCATCCGAGGCTAGCTGTTAAATGCGATAAGTGTGGAGTGTGGCACCGGGGCCCCTGATTAATAAAAGATGGGGGCCGCTCCCAACTCCCATGGGGGTGGCCTTCCTTTCCGAGCACCCCCCCGCCGCCCCAGCCGCCAGAGATGCTGCACACAATGGCTCCTGCTCCGGCACAATGGACAGGAAATGGGGAGAAAGAGGCAATCATGGAAATATAACATTTAAAACAGCCAGTGTCCTGTGCCCTCTCCCCAGCACAACACATGCATTATAACGGGCAGCGAGCGGTGGGCTCGGATCAGGGGGGGATATGAAACAGTAATGGGCTGCTGAATGTTGACGCGCGCTATAGGAGCATATGCCAAGCAGGGCTTGTAGTGTCCTGCTGTTTTGTACGGATGTGAATTGGACGTTTTCTTGGACGTACGCCCTCAAGATGACGTGTTAATTAACACTCACTGTGTGCATTTTCAGTTAGGAAACAAAAACACAGATAATTGGGAGTGTCGCAAATATATAATAATCAATAATCACTATATAATGAGTATGATTGAGCTGTATGGATAAAAAAAAGTGTAAAAAATGTTGAGTATAATCACAGAGGTGGAAAAAGTACTGAAAAATTGTAATTAAGTAAAAGTACTTTTACTTTGCTAAAAATCTGCTCAAGTAAAAGTAAAAAAGTACTCAATTTAAAATGTATTTTGAGTAAAAGTTACATAGTTACTTTTAATGATTTGATGTAAAAAGTAAAAACAAATCATGTATTAAATAAACTATTATTCCACAATTTGGATCTTTCAGGCAGTATTTGTTCAGACCACCCCATAGAACAAGTGGCATAGGTTTCTATGATCTATTTTTTTTTTCGTTACTGGGGGGGGGGGGCAATTTTCCCAGCATTTAATTTTTTACTCGGTAATCAGGAGTTTTCCAATGTTGCAAAGTAAATTACTTGTGTCAAAATGTACTTGAGTAAAAGTAAAATTACCTATTTTAAAAACTACTTTAAAAACTACAAATTACTCATAATATCTACTCAATTACAGTAACTTGAGTAAATGTAATTCATTACTTTCCACCTCTGATAATCAAATATCCACAATACATACACAATCACAATCAGTCAACTTATTAACGTTGGGTTGCTATAGAAGTTTTTATCCCAAAATCAAGTGTAAAACAATCTACAAAAAATGGTGTTAAAAAATAAAAAATAAAAAACATGGTGTATAGTGATGTACAGTACGTTCAATCAATCAATCAATCAATCAATCAATCAATCAATCAATCAATTAATCAACCTTTATTTTGACTCGGAAGGCAATGTAGCCGAGCATTTACAAAATTTACATGACATGACAAAGAAAATAAAACTACATTTAATCATTTTAAAATAACAGTGAATAAATGATAAAAAATAATAATAATAATAAAAAAAATAATAATACCCTTTGGTTTAACTGATAAGATAATTAAGATCAAGAGAAGATAACATTAATACAGCATAAAACAGATACAATTAAGATAAAACTAACTTTACATAGCTTAATAAAAATAGTAATAATAAAGGTAAATACATAAAAAATGCAGTAATAATAAAAAATAAGAATAAAAATAATAATAAAATAAATAAATAAAAATAAGGTAAAAAAAAAGCAAAAATACAAAACTGTTAAAAATAAATAAATAAATAAAATAATAATAGGAAATAAAGAACTAAGAGAAGAACTAAAATTAGAAACAAAAATTAAGAAATAGTAAAACAGGTATAAGCTGTAGGGTTCAGCGGTGAAGGTCTCAGAACAACATGCAGTGGTGTGTGTGTGTGTATATATATATATATTATTTACCATAGAAATATTCCTAAACCACTACAGTTCCTACAGCACCATGCATCTGCGTGAAGAACTGCTTAATTGACTTTTGTTTGATCGTGAGATGCATTCTGGGAATTATACGATACAGCCATGGTGCAGATATACTGTGTATATATACTGTGCAGGCCTGGCTTTCCATTAAAAATGCATTGGTGAATCAGTAATCTGACACGGTTAAAGATTGGTCTGACCAAAGTAATTTTATTGGAATACATGAATACTGTAATTCATCAAAAATACACCCACAATAAGACTCAGCTGGAGCTGTGATTGGTCAGTATGCTGCTCACAGTGTAATAAATGCCATTGTGATTGGCTAGAGTTATCATTTGAATACTGCAGCCTTTTTGTATCAAATTTTTGCTCTATAAAAATATATTTAGTGATTTTTTGTAGTCAGGTATTAAAGAGCAGTAAAGCCTCTTTGCTGAAGTACAGCATATATAAGGATGAGTTTTCTAACAGTGATGTTTCTCCAGCACTAAGGCTGGGTGCAGCGGCATTAGCATTAGCCGCTAACCACTGCACTAGCTTTTTAATGTTCACAGGTGAGTATATTGTACTGTGGTCTGTTTGTTTACCGTGTTAAAACAAGCTACATGGGATGAATTGCTAGCTTATAGCGTCCTGGGTTAGTGGAACACTCAGGGTTTGTCTGTGTAGCACTATCGGGCAGAATTTGGCACCCTACTATCACTGCGATTAGCAGCTAATGCTAATGCCGCTGCACCCAGCCTTAGTGCTGGAGAAACTTCACTGAAAGAAAACTCATCCTTAGACAAAATATTGCAAATCTAAGCTTACTTTAAATAAACGGAGGCACGTTACTCACCCAAATAAACAATCTTCAGGAGAGAAATATGTGTAGATTAACATCCAGCACTCGTTTGACTTTAAAAGCTTCCTCATTAGAAGGAAAACATGGCAAATCACTTGCTCACTTCAATGTAGGCATCCTTACTAGTGTCACTTAATGCACCTTATAATCACCTTATAACTCCTGCACCGTATAACTCTTGCTCTTTTTTTTCTTGTGGCAGTCCTGATGAGTGCCAGTTCCATCATACCATTTCGGATGGTTCTTGTAACTGCACTTGAGGATACCTTTAAACATCTTAATATTTCTGACTGACATTCATTACTATAACCTTTTTTTTTTTTTTTGCTTATACACCTTATAATCCAGTGCGCCTTATAATTAAAGTAGAGGATTTTAAAGTGCCTTATAGGTAACTCTGATCAACTTATTCTGTACAGCAGAGGTAACTCTTGCTCTTTTTTTCTTGTGGCAGACCTGATGAGTGCCAGTTCCATCATACCATTTCGGATGGTCTTTGCAACTGCACTTGAGGATACCTTTAAACATCTTAGTATTTCTGACTGACCTTCATTTCTTAAAATCATTTTTTTTTTCGCTTAATGCACCTTAAAATCCGGTGCGCCTTATAGTTATAGTTCAAATTTAGAAATAATATATTGTAAAGCCCTACTGTGTGTGTGTGCAGTGTGTGTGTGTGTGTGCAGTGCACGCAGTGCAGAATGTTCCGGATACCCCCATGCAGAGAGCCATCGCTCAGACCAGTCATTGCTGTGTAATGGCTTTGTTACCATCAAGAGATTCCGCCATTTTCTTCTGTTTACACAAAGCGACAGCATACCCCTGGGTTCCTGTGGAGATCAGACAGATGGTCCCTCTCTATCTCTTTGATATACTCTCATCATCAAAAAAATAGATGCACCCAGAAAGAAAAAAAATCACTATGCAGTTCTGTTTAGAAAGAAGACAAAGGTAACCAGGAACAAGAAACTATATATTTTTTTTTTTTTGAAAATTTTAATATGAGCAATATTTACTGAACTATACATACAGAAGCTTTTTGTGTGTGTGTGTTTTTTTTTTGTCCCTACATTGTAAATTAATACTCATTTACTACTCATCCAGGCTATAAAGGAACTCTTAAGGAATCATGTACAGTAATTTTCAGACTATAAGGCGCATCAGATTATAAGGCACATTGAGTGACACTAGTAAGGATGCCTACATCGAAGTGAGCAAGGGTGTCGCCATGTTTCCCATCTAAAAGCTGGGGGAAGCGCTTAAAATAAACAAAAACATTTTCAAGTCAAACGAGCACTAGATGTTAATCTACACAGATTTATCTCCGTAAAACCATTTATTTGGGTAAATAAAGTGCTGTACTTCAGCAGAGTGGCTTTACTGCTCCCTAATACCTGACTGGAACAATTCATACATAATTTTGTCCATTTTTGGGAAAATTAAAGGAACTCTGCTCATCTTTTCCTGTGCAACATTGGAAACTCTTGCTCTTTCTTTCCTTGGGTGGTCCTAATGAGTGCCAGTTCCATCATATTCCAACATTTCTGATGGTTTTTACTACTGCACTTGAGAATAATTTCAAACCTCTTGATATTTTACATATTGACTGACCTTTTGTACTTAGCTGGACTTGGTTGAGTAGTTCTTGCCAAAATAGGGATTGCTGAACAGGTAATCACTAAGCTTCGGTAAGGTTTGCTAACCATAGCTGAGTAGTTTACCACTACCAGTAACGTAGTTGAGATGGGCATTCACTGATACACAGCTACAGAGTAAGACTCGCCGTTGATTGCCACTGTGTGTCAATCTGGCAACCCACATGAGCTCCATGTCTGGGGAGAAGTGGGTGGGGCAGAATATTCTATCCAGTGTTTGGAAATTGGACTGATGTAGCTTTTTCACACACGTTTACACCCTATTTTATTACTGATTGTTCGTTTTTTTTGTGTGTGCATTTATTAGAAGGGGAATCTACAAACATTTGATCATATAATGAAGCTTGCATTGTGTTTATGCAATTTCTGTGTATATACTAAACACACACATACACACACACACTCCACACACTCACCAGGCCTCAGTCAGACACCACCTTTGTGCGGTGCTGAGTGCTGAGCCTCAGTTGGACTCAGTTGGTGCCGGGTGTGATTGCTGCTCTCTGCACGGACACTGGAGCATTTATCTTTAAATAACCTCCGCCCCCCCGGCGGGGCCAGACAATAGAGGGACGCTTCTAATTTTCAGCAGCATAATGGCAGTCATATTGAGATGAAACAGGTCAAAGGTGAGCTTGGGGGCCCGTGATTGGCTGGGGCCTCCGCTCCTCTCCTCCAGATAAAAATTGAGGCGCAGCAGCCGCCGCCTTAATTCCGTTCCTTGTGAATGCCGCCCTTTTTCTCCCAATTCAACCAGGCGGCTGAAATATTTCCCAGTTTGCGTAATTGCTTATGAATATGGAATCACAATATCGAAGGAGCCCGAGATCAAATCCGGCCCTTTTGTAATTGCAATCGTGAATGAAATATGCATTTAATATATATATATATATATATAAATATATGTTGTGCAATATACATGTGCAATACACATACCTTTGTACGATATATCTTTTTATAACAAATGATAATTCTCATATAAGATTCATATTCTACATCCTTTGTATTGCTTCTGTGTCCCTTTCGACTCTTTAACTGGTCCCCTCCCACTTGGGCTGGATGAAATAGATTGATGTGGCCGCTGCATGAATATTAATGCTATATGCACATGGGCCTGAACTTGCCTTTGACCTTGTTTTCATAAGCAGTAAAGCATATATGCACTGGAGCAGCTGGGTATATTTGTCCTCTTATTCTGTGACTCACCGCAGTTTGGAGCACATGCAAAAAAAATGTCTCCTCAGCTTTAATTTTGTTTTATTACTCCGTGTATTAAATGCACACAAAACAGAAGGTTTGGTAAATGGACAGTCATTTTCTTGGATGCCTAAATTTATATATTTATATTCTTTTTATACTAGCTGTGGAGATGATGGTTTCAGGTCAATAGAAAATAATTCATATAGGGACACTTTAATGTGTGTTTAGAGTCACCAGAACTCTGCTAACCAGCTCCACCAGTCTTACACACTGCTTTTGGATAACTTTATGCTGTATCACTCCTGGTGCAAAAATTCAAGCAGTTCAGTTTGGTGGTTTGATGGCTTGTGATCATCCATCTTTCTCTTGGTTATATTCCAGAGGTTTTCAATTTGGTAAAATCAAAGAAACTCATCATTTTAGCAACGTGCCGTGATAATATCGTATTGATATTATATAGTCAAATTTATTGGGACACCTGCTCAAAGGTAGGTTTTGTTGGAGTAACTGTCTCTACTATCCAGGAAAGGCCTTATACTAAATATTTGAATAAGTGGTTTGAGAGTTAGTATGGTCAGCATGTTGGATGGTCACCACTGAGCTCCACCTTTTCATGCTTTTGTATTTCCACTTGGATCTCGACAGCCACTATAAATTATTTAAAAATATGAACAAACAAAAAATCCATCAAATCTTTTTCTATGAATCAGCTGAAAGAATTTGTTGCCAGGAATTATATGCTATATTATATGAGCCTCACCAGAACCTCACCCACTACATCAGGTGAAGATCTGCCATTTCGGTCTACTGGTTGAAAACCTTAGATAGTACACAGCAGGATTAGCCAGCAGACTTTGTCTGAGGGTGGGATCTGTACCTACTGTCTGAGGCTAGTCGGCAGTCGAGGGAGCTATGTAAGTAATTTTCACTTATTGGGTTTTGCTTTGCCACTGCCCTCAACAGTGTGGTTTCTCCTGTTGTTCTTTATCAAACAAAACAAATACTTCTGAGTTCAGGTTCAGAGAAAAGCAGGTTAATTCGGTTCGACCGCCCTCGGCTGGCTGTTGGAGTCGAACTCTCTTTGCCAACTGTGGCCCAGGCTTATATATATACAGGGGATGCACACACATAAGGAACATACGGTTTTACACATACACATGGGAAATATGTAAACACTTGATTTGGACAAAAGTCAGTTTGTGAGGTCTTAAACTAGTTTTCTTCCCCCCAGGATGTGCCAGGCGTTCCAGCACTAATTGTTGTCACCCTGTGTGGGACTTCTGCTTTTTTCTAGGCTTGAAATTCAGTCCTATCTCCTATTTTTCTACAAAAAAATTTAGATTAATAAACTAAAAAGTAACTAGCTAACTACACCAAATGTGTGGTGAACACACCAGCAGCAACATATTTGCATAAAAGTGTTAAAGTGACAGAGCCCTTAGAGTTTGTGCAAAGAACAACTCATAGATTTATTCTAACTTAAACGTAAATGGAGTTCTAATATGTCCCCTTTAAAGTGTCCACAAATATTTAGACATATAATGCATGTAGTAGATAGATAGATAGATTTATTGATCCCCGAGGGGAACGTCTAGACATCCAGCAGCAGGTATGTATAGTACACAAAGTTACAAAGAGATAAGATATAAAGATACATATAAATACAATCAAATGAAAATAGAATGTACAATGTAAAAGTACAGTCTTTAGTGTGTGTGTTATGTAGAATGGAAGTAGTGCAGTTGTACACAATAGACAGTGAACACCAGTTGATGTGCATAAAGTGAGGATAACTGATGTCAGCCATACAGGAAGTGCAAATACAGTTATAATAATATATAATAATTTAAATTTAGCAGTGCAAAAGATACGTAAATAGTAGATGAATGAACTAGTGAATGAAATACTTGTGCAAAATAGGGTGGAACTATAAAAATAGTGTTATAGGCATCAGCAAGTCTGAGAGTGTGTCCATAGCTGAGGGTGTGTCCATGGTGTGGCCAGAATTGCCCGAAAGAAAAAGTGTCACAGAGTCTTCAGTTTGCTGTGCTGAGAGGACTTGAACAGTCTTATTGCCTGAGGGACAAAAGACCTTCGGAGTCTGTCGGTGGAGCAGGACTGGGACAGGCCGACTGGGTCTGCCGATGAATGAGCTCCTATGCCTGGTGATGGTTCTGTGCAGAGGGTGGTGAACTGGAACTGGAGCTTTCCACATTGTAGTAGCTACAAAATTGTTATTTTTATCATAATTGTGGGCGGAGCCTGAGCTGGTCAGTTGCATTTCCTATGTCTTCTCCGCAGCATCACAGTACTAAGCGATGAGCGTGGAGACTCCAATTCCCACAGAGCATTGCGGCAGTGGGGCGTGGAGGCGGGGCTCGGCGGCCGCTCTGTCTCTAACAGCTGCCCTTTAAGGTCATTGCTCACAGTCGTGCGAGGGGCCGGCGCGGAGCCCCCCTGAGCCCGATGACAAACAAGGCTGCAGTGCTGAGGTGTGTGTCAGGGGTGTTTTTCCACAAAGCATTTTCTATAAAAGTGTAACAGCCCTGTGTTTGCCCTTTCCTCCCCGTACGCCCTCACCGCCGCTCCGCCAACAGGCCCCTAAAGATCTCTTAAAAAGTGCTGATCCATACACAAGCCAGTCCCAGCCAGCGCCTCTCGCGCCATGGTAATTCTCCCTCCTCTCTCTTTCTCTTTTCCTCTCTCTTTCTCTCTCTACCCTCCAGCACTACCACAGCAGGCAGGCATCTGCTGAATCACGCCAGGCTGGAGCACGAGCGTAAGTGTGAGCCCGTGAGTGTGAGAGTGAGTGTGTGTATATATATCAGAGAGTGGGAGAGGGGGGCGGGGCTTGTTGTAGGCCTGGAGGTAATTATGGCGCATTAGAGCGGGACTAAATAAATCTGCAGTGCTGCTAATTGCGTGGCAGTGAAAACAATAACTCTCAGCATATGGCCTGGGGGCATCGGGGTGGGGGGGTGTCAAGGAGCCTTGGCACAGGGCCAGTGACAGGCACTGGGGCAATCAGTCCAACCTGCTGCTGCTCCCGCTGCTGCTGCTGTGCCCTCGTCAGCGGCGGGCAACACGTTGGTACAGCATTTGCATGTCAGCTGTGGCGCTAACAGAAGCACCAGATGGAGCGGGCGCCGGAGCGGCTCACGATTTATGAAATCACTGCATCACTCTGCCCGCACCCAATGAACCCTGACAATAAATATACTATACACTGAGAGAGGCATGGACTAGTGTGGTGTCCCGTGACTTTTGTCACATGCCACACAAGCTAAAAAAATGCTGCAGTGACTTGTGTGTGGGACAAGTTTTGGTGAGTGTGTGCACTAAAATGTGAATTTCTGCCAATATTGTGCTTTTTTGTAACATATTATTAAATATCAATGCAGTCCAAAAACATGAAAAAAAAAAAAATATATATATATATATATATATATATATATATATATATATATATATATATATAATAATTATACTTAAAACATATTGAGAAATGTCATCCATTTCGTCCATTGTTTGAAAGTAAACTTTGATCATACTTTTTAAAAAGTACAATATAATTGTCATTGTGGGGCACAGAATACAGACACTCGCGGAACCAGTCAAGGATTTTATTAAAAACCCACAGGGTACAGAGAATGAGATTAGCAGTATAAACAAAACACCAGTAAAGGTATACCTGGGAGCGGAGAGCTTAACAGGATAGTGAGGCAGTCCAGTGGTCATACACGAAGTAAGCAGTATCAGAGGCAATCCAAAAACAGAAACGATAAACAGTCCAATGGTCATACACAAGGCAGGCAGTATCAAAGATGATCCGAAAAACATAAACGATAAACAGTCCAGGGTAATACACGAAAAAATCCACAACGAAGGCAAAGGCAAAAATCGGTAGTCAAAAAATGTATTTCAAAATACAGACTACTATGAAAGACACTTTAGTTTAATGTAACTCACTATCAGTATCTGCATTTTTGCCATCATTTTTGTGCCTTTTGTGACATAGTAGTCCAAAAGCATGAAAATCCCCTGGTAAAAAAAAAAAATATATATATATATATATATATATATATATATATATATATATATATATATATATATATACTTAATTATACATAAAACATTGAATAGTACACAGCAGGATTAGCCAGCAGACTTTGTCTGAGGGTGGGATCTGTATCTACTCTGTTTGGGGTAGTTCAGCAGATGAGAGAGTTATGTAAGTCATTTTTTAAAGTAATTTAGATTTTTGTGCTTTTATTGCAGTTAAGCAGGAACTAGCTAACTACACTAACATGTGGTAAACACTTTGAATATATCGAATATATATTGGGGCAGCATAATGGGGCATAGCAGTAAATATATAATAAGAGAGATATGAACTAGTATGGTGTCCCGTGACTTTTGCCACATCCCACACAAGCTAAAGAATGCTGCAATAACTTGTGGGACATGTGTGGTAAGGAGTGTAGGGTCTCCTGCACTGAATGTGGATGTGGTATCTGCATTTCTGCCAGCATTTCTGTGCCTTTTGTGACATTTTATGAAATATTAATGTAGTCCAAAAACATGGAAATCAGGAGACTATAAAATTACCCCCAAAAAATGTAATACTCTTAATTGATCTGGTGTGTATGTGTATTTGTGTGTAAAAAATGTGTGTATGACTGTGTGCCCAGATATGGATTGGCACTCCAATGCAGTCCTCCAGGTGGACGGTGGTTTCCGGTTGAGGGTACGCTGTGCGTGATTGGCTGTTGCTTCTCACCGGTGTGTGGATGAGTGCTGAGTGTAAATGTTTGTGTGTAAAATGTGATTAAAGCATATAAGTGTAGTTTCATTTATAATGAAATATACATGTATAGAGCCTGTCATTTCACAGAACACACTTCCCCTGTCAATACCAAGTTTGTGAACCCTTAAAATGTTTCTTTATTTCTGCATAAATATGACCTAAATCATTGTTAGACACTGACACAAGTCCTAAAAATAGATAAAGAGAACTCTGTGAAACAAACAATACAAAAATAGTATACTTGGTCCTTTATTTATCGAGGGAAATGACCCATTATTGTAAATTATTACATATTGTGAGTGGCAAAAGTATGCGATCCTCTAGAATTAGCAGTTAGTTTGAATGTGAAATTAGAGTCAGGTGTTTTTAACCAAACATTTTTTTGGAAATGAGATCTCCGGGGGCCTCAAAAACAAAGTTGTTGATGATTATAAGGCTGGAAAAGGTTAGAAAACCATCTCTAAAAAGCTTGGACTCCAACCAATCCACAGTCAGACAGATCTCAGTGTACAAATGGAGGAAATAAAAAAAAATTAAGACCATTGTTTCCCTCCCCAGAAGTGTTTGACCAACATAGATCACTAAAACAGCAAATGTATAATAGTCTGCGAGGTCACAAAGATCCCCAGTGTAACTTCTAAGCAACTGAAGGCCTCTCTCACACTGGCCAAGGTTAATGTTCATTAATCCACCATTAGGAGAACTCTGAACTAAACAATAATGATGTGCAAGAAGAAAACCACTGATCACGAGGACAAGCATATCTGTGCATGTCTTATTTTATTTTTTTCAATTATAAGCATCTTTATAAAAGAGTTTCCACGCGATTCCAAGTCACGTATGAAAAACACATTAAGCTCCACCCATAAACACGGCTAATTTGACAGCAGTGATCCGTCTCCACCGCCTTCATACATCAGCGTGTTAATAAACATGAATTAATAATAGCACAATTAGACTTGGCTCAGTTGGAGGAGCTGCTCAGCATTAATGTATGCATACATGGGGTGAGGACCAATGAGGAGAAGTGTGAAGATAGACACACCCTTATACACAAATTAAGGTTTGTGTCTTTGTTACATTGTATTGTGTTGTAGTTTTGGTTTTTCAATGCAGTTTATTTACTGAGCGCACTAAATAACTTTAATATTCACGTCCTCTCATCCTCACCTACATGGACTGCATCTCCATACTGTCACTGTCTAAAACAGCAATGTTACAGAAGAGAGAAAAAAACAAAACTTTTATGGGAATTAAATGTAAAAAGAGTTTATTTTAGGTCATTTTTAATTATTTCTATTGCTCCTTTTTAAAGAAATATTTGCACAATGTAAGATACAGTTTGTCTGTTCAAATTATGTAGTAAAAATCTATTGAAAATGGACAAAAATGCAGATACTTGTTTTTCATTGGACAGCGACGATATTCTGGACCCTTATTGTTTTTTAGAACATTGTAGATTTGCTGAATAGCCTTGTTTTCCAGGTGTTGTGCTAAATCTTGCCTTCATGCCCGAATCTGTCTCCATCCAAGGCTAATCATATCATACAGCAAGATGGGTGTAACAATTTCCCTTTAGATTCCTTTTATTTCTATTTATAAATAAGGGTTAATCTACAGTTACAGTAGATATAGCAATCACCAGCATAACCTGTTACAACCATACCACTGCAAGACATGCCTGCACAAAAAGCAAAGTCTTATTTTGCACGTATTTTGCAGTACTTTTTCTTTTCTATCATTTTATGAGCAAGATGCTTATTGCTATCTTACACCCCATCAATAGTCTATTTTTACACCTTACGCCTGCGCTTCTAAAATAGCGTAAAAGTTTAGGAATAAATCTACACTGATATTCAGGTAAATTTCTGGTGTGTTTCTATATATTTTGGTGGTGGAAAATTGAATTGATTTGAACTGAGATGCAAAAAAGTGCTGCACTGTTAACATACGAACGTGCCAAAGTCAGAGCTCACCTGCCTCTTAGAAGGAAATGACTGAACTGAACTCACACACTGATTTATTTTAAGGTTTATTTCATGCTACCACCAAAACACAACCATTATTAATTAAGATAATTAGTGCATGCCTTTTACAGGTTTTGAGCTGTGCAAGGCATACTTTTTGTGCCCTCAAAATACCAAAGATACACAGACACGCCCTAAATCTAACTGCGCGATATACAATTGACTGGTGCACTATATATTGTGCGTTAAAATAGGGCACTTAATCTCTTTGGGTACGTTCACATTACCAGGCTGAAGTGACTCAAATCAGATTTTTTGCTCAATGTGGCTTAGATCTGTTTTTTTTTTTTTTTCAAATCAGATTTGAGTCACTTTCATACGTGCTCCTAAACCAGATACGTATCCCATCCATAGACATGCGACATGAATGTGAACAGTCAAGTCAAATCTGAATTCATGCATCTTTTTTTTTTCTTTTATGCATTAGCATTAGCATAAGCGCTACGTGCTTCTCTCTATCGTACCCACACTGCATCTCTTGGTGCAGCTGTGCAGCTATAGCTGTAAAAAAAACAGCAAAAGCAAACCGCCTGATCTTTTTTCACCTCCTCGACCTGAGCATGAACTTCAGAGCAGCTGTTTACTGTTTCTCCACTCCAGCAAAAGATGCTCCACATCTGATGAGCTGATGAGCAGATTCGTATACACACATTTCACACAGATACAGATCACATCAGACTGAACTTAAAAAAAAAAAAAAAGTCCAGATGAAACAAGGTACATCTCCACAGAGACGCCTCCACCACTCATGACCCTGAACAGTGAATCACAGGAAGTTGACTGACTGAACGTCTCCTGCTTCCTCCTGCTCTTATGTATGTCTATATGATCTTGTGTTTGTGTTTTCCAGGATCGGATCTGCTCCGTTAGAAGAGGTGTTTGAGTGGCGTGTGCTGTTGGATCTCTCGTGACCCGCCGGTACGTTCACACACTCCCTCTGCGCTGAGCTCACACCAGCACACACTGACTGAATGGGGCTAGCCCTCCTTTACACCCCTCAAACCCTGCCCGTGAGTGACAGCGTCAAATCTCGGCTTCAGTTATGCTCAGGTTATTTCTTGTTGAAGCTCTGGAGCAAGAGCAATGAAAGAAATAATGAAAACTGAAAGTGAAAAAACATAAAAGCATTAACAGAAACTAATAAAAATAGTAATAAAAGAAAAAACGGTAACTAACCGGAACTGTATTGAGTGTTTATAAAACTAAAAACTAAAACTAACTGAAATTATAGGTAGAATATGTTTCGTTTTCATCTTTGTTCATTTATTTATTAGCGTTTTGAGTTGTTAATTCTGGTAAGATTAGTAAAACCTGTTGAGTTTATTGGACTGAAAAAGGTTACAAAAGCATATCTAAAGAGCTTGGACTCATTAATCCAAATCTACAGTCAGACAGAATTAATGGTACAAATGGAGGACATTAAAGACCATTGTTTCCCTCCCCAGGAGTGTTTGACCAACAAAGATCGCTCCAAGAGCATATGGTATATGGTAACTTCTAAGCAACTGAAGGCCTCTCTCACATTGTCTAATGCTGAGTACACCATTACGAAAAAAAGGTGGTCTTTCGCATCACTCTCCCATACAACTTCTCCTTGTGCAAAGTGCGCTGTATTGTTGACCGATGCACAGTGACACCATCTGCAGCAAGATGATGCTGCAGCTCTTTGGAGGTGGTCTGTGGATTGTCCTTGACTGTTCTCACCATTCTTCTTCTCTGCCTTTCTGATATTTTTCTTGGCCTGCCACTTCTGGGCTTAACAAGAACTGTTTTCTGTTAGTACAATAAACCTCATTTCAATCCTGAAATATTACTGTGTCCATCAGTTATTAGATATATCAAACTGAAATGGCTGTTGCAAACACCCAAATATTTAGAACTAAAAATGATTAAGATTAATAGGGGTGCCCAAACTTTTATATATGACTATTCCCTTTTCAGTAGAAACAGTTACTCTAAAAAAAGGGTTAAACTGTTTTAATAGCCTTGATATCAAAGGGCAAGTCCCAATATATATTTATTATTGTCATTTGTATTTTTGTTTCTCTCAAGAAAACGTTCATTTTAATGTAAAATTAATTTAACTATAGAACAGTATTTAAGTAGCTAGTGGCCCACTTAGCTTGTTTTATAAAGATAAACAAGCAGGCTACAGTCCAATATACTCACCTCTGAACAGTATAAGAGCTAGCGCCTAGTGCGGTTAGCTGCTAATGCTAATTCAGCTCCAGCAGTGCTAGCCGGGGTTAGGAACAGGCTACAGGTCGGTAATACTCACCTCTGAATGGCTTAAGAGCTAGCACGTTTAGCGGCTAATGCTAATGCTACTCCAGCCCTGGTGTTGGAGAACTAAACTGAAACTCCTGTATAACTCTGTACTTCAGTGGAGTGTCTTTACTGCTTTTTAATACCTGATTGGTGGAATTCATACATAAAGTGCACCAGATTATAAGGAGCCCTGACGATTTTGGGGAAAATTAAGGATTTAAGAATTTTAAGTGTGCATTATATATTTTTATATGATACAATTTTTACACTATCAGACACCCTTACCTATTGGCAACATATTCAATGAAATCTATAGTTTAAATCAATAGAGATAGAGGCACATTATAGACAGCAAAGCAGATTAAATTATTTTTATTACCCTGATTTTTCGGAGATACAGTTAATAATAATAATATAGACTTCCCAATACTTTTCTCCACATAGCATATATTGTACTGTATGTATTGGTCAATAAATGAAATAGGGATGATTGAAATTGACAGTGACATATTTGCCACCATCAGTGACAACCTGCGTCCTCTCCATTCTAACACCGTGACCTTTTACACACTTACAAATTACGTATCATTAAAATTTAATAAGACATTCTGAACACGGCTATTTTGGAAATTCTGTGTGTCGCGGTTTCGTATTATGTCGAATGGGATGTTCTGTAAGGCTGGTCCAATCGGACAACGGCTGCTGCGAAAGACTGCATTAGTGGGCGGGGCTTGGAAAGGTCAGTTGTTAGTACACTGTTTTGAAGGATGCGCATATAATAATACTAATGCACACGTGCACACGCACACACACATAAGAAAAGACTCTTTCAGACTCACAACCCAGTGCATTACTGGGTTTCTGATATATATGGAATATAGACATTTTAGTAATTCAGTTCAAAATGTAAAACTCATATATTATATAGATGTATTAAACACAGATCCTCATTTTATTGTTGATGATTTTGGCTCAGAAAATTAGAATAATATATATATTAAGACCAATTGGTACTCTTGGCTGTAATGTGGGCAGTGCGCCAAGTCCTGCTGGAAAATGAAATCCGCATCTCCATAAAAGTTGTCAGTAGCAGAGGGAAGCATGAAGTGCTGTAAGATTTTGTGGGAAAACAAAACTGCACTGACTTTGGACTTGATAATAAAACACAGTGGATCAACACCAGCAGATGACAGACATGACTCTCCAAATCATCACTGATCATCAGTAAATTTTACATTTCATTTAAAGTAAATCAAGGGATCAGGGGAAGAGTGGAGAGACACACAGTCCAAACTGCTTGAGGTCTAGTGTGAAGTTTCCACCAATCAGTGATGGTTTGGAGAGACATGTCTGTCATCTGCTGGTGTTGATCCACTGTGTTTTATTATCAAGTCTAAAGTCAAAATCTTACAGCACTTCATGCTTCCCTCTGCTGATGACAACTTTTATGGAGATGAGGATTTCATTTTCCAGCAGGAGTTGGCACATTGCCCACAGTACTGCCAAAAGTACCAATTGGTCTAAAAATATTTAATATTCAAATTTTCTCATTGACTGTGTTTAATACATCTATAAAATATATGAGTTTCACATTTTGAGCTGAATTACTGAAATAAAGTGACTTTTCAATGATATTTTAATTTTTTGAGATTCACTAGTATATATATATACACCAACTGTTCATTTATGGCTGTGTTTATCTTACTACTGGTCATGGTTTTCAGGTGAACACATACACACTCTTACACATACAGGGTCAGAGTGTGTGCTAGTGTCAACACTACAGACACACACACACATAAACACATAAACACACACACACACACTTACACACAGGTTGCAGAGAGATCTCCAGCATGATCCAGTCAGATCATTCACAGACTCTTAAGAGACTTATTGATCCTGTCTCTTAAGACCACTTCCCTGAACACACACACACACACACTCTAACACAGCTATCACTTGTAATGATAGCTGATTTATTCGCCTTTTAGTCTTTTTTATTCTCATACAAATACAACTATCTTCTCTCCTTCATCTCTCTCTCTCTCTCTCTCTCTCTCTCTCTCTCTCTCTGTGTGTGTGTTACGCTCTACCCACCGCTTGTGGCAGGAGCCCAGGCTGCCAGGCGGCTGTGTTTTGAAGCGTTTATGCTCCGGCGTCTCGAGGGAGTCTGCTGTTGTCTTCTCCTTTTTGTTCCTACTAATTGCTGTAAATTATTGACTAGTTAAGGTTTATGAAACAATTAATTGATTTGCCTGCTCTCATTATTCAGCCCTTTCGTAATAAATCCACCGCTGTGTGTTTTTTTTTTTTTCTTTTGAGCGCCGATGTTAACGGCCTATCAGCACATCTACAGTGAGTGATTTAAACAGGCACAGACAACAGAAACAACACAATCAGACCTGCTGATTGAATAAAAAAATAGTAAGTTATACTAACTATTTGAGATGTGCAAAATATAGGGTACTACTTTATAATAAGACTACCTTTATAAAGGGTTTATAAATGGTTTACAATTAGTTTATTAACAGTTACTAATTAGGTTGTAAATGCCTTAAAAATCAATAATAATCAGTTATAACACATGCATAGAAAAAGCAACAATGACCTGTTGTTTGCCAAATAGTGAACTCACAGCCATCTATATTGTTGCCCTTTCTATGTATGTGTTATAACTGATTATTAATGATTTTAAGGCATTTACAACCTAATTAGTAACCATTAATAAACTAATTGTAAACCATTTATAAACCCTTTATAAAGGTAGTTTCATTATAAAGTGGTACAAAATATAGTATAAGTCAACCAGAATAATGATGTTTTTGGTGTCACAATCAAACCACAACCAGCTGGAATGTTAATGTTTATTGGTCAAAAGATATATGAATTGTAATTTTCTAATAGTTTTTTTTTATCACAACAATAATACATTAAGGCTCTTTAATTCATGCAATGGTGAAAAAGTTGCAAAATTAATAAAAATAAAATGTAAAAAATGTCAATGTCAATATTCCACCTTTAACCATTAGCCTTTGGTCAAATGTTATATTTTTTAGCTTAGGTTTTAGTCAAAAAGTCAATTTTGGTGCATAGCTAATTCTCTGTAATATGAGCCATTAATGTTACCTCAGCTTATATTAATTCCAAGCAAATCAACGTACGTGTAAACATTGCCATATTCTGTGTTTTTTAGCTTTTCTTTTCAATTATGAAGGTTTTTTATTGAGTTATTTGGCTTTTTTAAGGCATGGTGCTTGGGTTGTTCAAACCTTATGTGTTAAACAACCAATGACCTAAGACTGTGTTGAGACCAACAGTGGTAGGAACAACAAAGTTTTTTTTCTTTTTTTTTAATTTTATTCATTTCTACATTGTAGATAAATTTCCATCAAGACTATAAAATAACAAATATGTTTTTTTTGTAGTAAAAAAAAGTGTTTATCCTCCACAATCACCCAACCAAGTGAAGGAAAAGCGTCAACAAGTGTCTAGCACCTTTGTGATCTCCTTCAAGACTGTTGGAGAACCATTGCAGGTTCTACCTCATGAAGCTACCTCAACTGAGATAATCCCAGAGACCGAAGCACTGAATATCATGTAAATGATGAATCACTGCCTACAACAGTTTGCCACTGTCTACAGCTTCACTCCACCATTGACTACCATTGTTGACCAATGTCTACCAGTGTCCACCATTGTATACCACTGCCTACCGCTGTCTAACACTGGCTTACCATTGGCTTACCACTGTCTATCACTGGCCTACCACTACCTATCACTGGCCTACCAATACCTTACCACTGGCCTACCACTAGCTTACCACTACCTACCACTGTATAACTCTGGCCTACCACTGTCCCCCACTGTCCATCACTGTCTACCGCTGTCCGCCACTGCCTACTCCTGTTGCCCACTGTCTTCCACTGGCCTACCACTGGCCTACCACTACATACCACTGCCTACCACTGGCTTACCACTGCCTACTTCTTTCTTCCACTTCCTATCAGTGCTTGTATTAACCCTCATTCTTTGTTTTAGAGTTAGCACATTTTTTTAACACTCAAGCTTAATTTCTTTATTGCATGTAAATATACATCTCCCCAGCATGACTTAGCATCCTTAATTCAGCATAACAAGAAGTTGATAATCAACATAAGGTGTAGTCAACATGTTTTTTTTTTCTTCTCAAAACAGCCTCACTCAGCTGAGCTGTATAGGTTTGTATTGGTGTGTATATATGTACATGTATGTGCATTCAGTTCACAGCCAAGGCCCTCAGCAAGCACACTGTTGCTCAGCCTTCACTTGATTGGCCCAGCCGCCCAGATCCTATTGTTACGATTAGTGGTTCAAAGTCTTGCATCAATTCTCCTCATTATGGCCCCTGATCCAGGCCTGGTCCCAGACCGTCGCAGCACACTTGAACTCTGTGCAAAGCGCAGTGGAGCAGGACTTCTCTTAGAGGGGAATCAATATAGGCCTCCCCTGGGCTCTCCAGCCTGATCCCCTCTGCTCAGCTCACGTGATCACCGAGGTGGCAGGCTGGGCCCGATCTCCGGTCAGTCTGTCTATCAGTCCGTCTGTCTGCCTCTGTCGCTCACCGCTTACATCCATTGTTCTCCAACCTTTTTCTGCCCGGCAACTCCTGCAGACGGTATCCAGCATGTCCGATGTTTCCGCACTGTTTCCTTCAGGTTTCCTTTAAAAATCCAAGCCCACAAAATGATGCATCCTTCATCCAGAGTGCAGTACTCCAAATGCATGATCTTCCAGCAAGTCCTGGACGTGCTGGAATGTCCAATAGTTTTGCATTGTTATCCAGTCGATTGGCCAACAAATGTCGATTCCATTGTGGTCCAGAGCTTCGCTTGTTGTGCATAATCCTACAAAGTACTACAAGGCGCATTTCCACAGCGATTCCCCGCCCAGAACGGCAGTCCAATTAACGTCCCCTAACGTGACGACGCTTCGTTTACCATATTCAAAGCCGTAACAAGAAATATTGAGCGGGCCTTCCTGTTCGGGAGCCAGCCGTCATCGTCTGGCATTTTCCGGCACGAGGCTTCGTCCGCAACGTCTGCAGGCGTTTTCCTGGAGAGAATAGATTGTAATTAAAATGACCAAGCAATCAGAATTAATCGCGCCGCACCATCTCCTGTCAGACTCGTTCGTTACGCGCTTGCACCTCCCCCCTCGTACACACACTTACATTCGTGCACACACACACATACACATAGACAAACACACTTGCGCACATACACACATGCACGTATGCACGGACAGACGTTAACTTACCAGGCCAGACCTGTGTTCGTTTCCGTTTTCGTTTTTGTTTCAGTCATATGTACGTTAGCTCTCTCTCTCTCTCTCTCTCTCTCTCTCTCTCTCTCGCTCTCTCGTCCAGTCTCTCGCCCTCTCTCTCTCTCTCTCCATCAATTACCTCCCGTACTTACGGCTACGGCGAGACTCATTAGCCACCCCTCCCTCTGTCTGCTTAACGAGAAAGCGATTAGAATGCGTTTCGGGCGCGAATTGCCAATGTCTCCGGCTCACGCTCCCTTGCGTTCGTTCGTTCGTTCATTCATTCGCTCACCTTCAGCTTCTCTCTCTTCGTCTGGCTCTCCCCTTCTCTTCCCTCTCTACCTCTCTCTCTCCCTCTCCTTTCCTTTCCTTTCCTCTCTCTCATTCTCTCTCTCTTACTCTTTTCCTTTCTTCGTCCTCTCTGCAGCCTCTCTCACTCTCTCTCTCTTTCTCTCTCTTTCTCTCTCGCTCCTCCCTCTCTCTCTCTGAGCTGCAGGCTGCTTGGGGGGGGTTTAGACGGATCACTCTCACAATGGTTGATCAATACGGCTATTGATCCGCTGGCAAAATGTTTATAAAATCATCCCGGGCAGCTGCGGAGCGGCGGCGGCGGCGGAGAGAGAAAGGTGGGGGGGTTGGCGAGAGAGAGAGCAAGAGGCAGAGCGAGGGGAGGGCCGGGGGGCGATGCCATTCAGCCCGGGTAGAGGAGGCGAGCGTGCCCCTGATTGGCTGCCTGGTTGTGCCCGCCTTGCCGGGCACAACCAGCTGGAATCGCTCGCAATCGCTCCGGCTAACTTTCCCGACGAAACCGGCACCGAATGCCGCAGCGAAACCTGCGCTTTCTCGCCGATCGCTCTGTTTGGCTGCCAGCCAGAACGTTACAACACCCGCCCTCCTCCGCCTTCCCAGGAGCTTGAAGCCCTCATTTGCATAAATTAGCAAACGGCAGGCAGCGCCAGATTCTTAACGAGTGTCGTTTCATTCCTCCTGTTATTGCTCGCTGCACTCACGCATACACACACACATAAACACACACACTCACACACACACACTGCCGCACTGCTGTACTGCTGTATAGCTGGCATTGGCCCACGTGCCCCTCTAGAGTTCTGCACTACAACACCCAACAGGCCCGCTCTCTCTCGCATTTCCCCTGGCTCTCCTCTGGCTGCTCCCTGGGAACCTGCTCTTGCTCCCATATCCCATACTTAAACAATGTCTCCCTGTAGAGATCGCTGTTCTGCTGTGTGTGTGTGTGTGTGTGTGTGTGTGTTTGTGTGTTTTTGCTAGGTGGTTTGAGACGCATATGCCCACTGGTGTGCAGTCTGGGGACAGTCACACACACACACACTAACACACACACAAACGACAAATATAGTGACTCAAGATAGTAATTCAAGGCCCAGGAGATCCTCCCAGGCCTAGTAGCAGCATTTCCCAGCCTTCATTCTCCATCAGAGTGAGTGATGGTAAAACAGGCTGGTTTCCACCTAAAACAGCTCTAAACTAGTCAATTAACAACTTTAAGAACTTATTCATCATGAAAACAATGTGTATTTAAGATTGATAAAGGCAAAAGGTAAAAGGTGGACCCCATAGGCCCTTAATTTAAAGGGGTATTCACTCATACTTGCACCTATTTTCCACTTTAAGCATGTGAGATGGATGGATGGATGGATGGATGGATGGATGGATGGACGGACAGACAGATAGATCATAGTGTGTTTGAGACTGAGGCGAGATTGATTCTGAACAAGGTTGAGACCAAGACAAGTGTAAGACTTCTCATATAACACTATAAGTGTTAAGACCAGTCTAAAGAATGAGAACAAACTCTAGTACTAACATTAAGATAGATAGATAGATAGATAGATAGATAGATAGATAGATAGATAGATAGATAGATAGATAGATAGATAGATAGATAGATAGATAGATAGATAGATAGATAGATAGATAGATAGACAGACAGACTGTCTTGAGTGTGAAACCTGTAAATTGTACAGCGTCCTTGGGTTTCTAGAAAGGCGCTATATACAACGGTTGGACAATGAAACTGAAACACCTGGTTTTAGACCACAATAATTTATTGTCCCAAAGGACAGTTCTGGTGGAAACAGGAAAGTTGAGGTGCACATTGAATTGGTGGTTTTATGTTTTTTGGATACAATCCGGTTTAGCACCCGAACATCCCTTTCAGACAGCTTCCTCTTACAGCGTCCACAGTTAATCCTGTTGGATGTCGTTGGTCCTTCTTTGTAGTATGCTGTGCTGACATTACCCTGGATACCGTGGCTCTTGATGAATCACAAAGACTTGCTGTCTTGGTCACAGATGCGCCAGCAAGACGTGCACCAACAATTTGTCCTCTTTTGAACTCTGGTATGTCACCCATAATGTTAAATGTGTGCATTGTAATATTTAGAGCAGAACTGTGCTCTTACCCTGCTAATTGAACCTTCACACTCTTATTTCTCTTACTGGTGCAATGTGCAATTAATGAAGATTGAACACCAGGCTGCTCCAATTTAGTCATGAAACCTTCATTAAACTTCATTCATTCAATGCAGAAGAGACGAGCACATATATCCCACAAGCTATTGCAGTGTTTATAGAAGTTCAGCATCTGGCAGAATTCATGGGACTTCTGAGATGCAACACTTGGGTCCTATTCCTTGCATTCTAATGTGTTGTTCTTGCAAATTGAAGCCAAATTCCATATCAGTTTTGGCTGGAGAAGCCCATTTCTTTCAAGAAGTTGCATCACTGTAGTCATTTAAACTGTGTTTCACTGAAAACAGGATGTTAACACACTCCTCCGCTCCAGCACGGCTTCTCCAGCAGCAGCAGCAGCACCGCGGTGCTCCAGTGCCCCGCCGCTGACCCTCTCCCCGCACTGTGTGTACGACTGCTGTTGTCTGGCCCCCTCTGGCTCCCGGCACAGACAGTGACGCCAGCCCAAACCGCAGCGAGTTCGCCAGCCACAGGCGCGTCACGCGTCCCCGGCCGATCCAGAGCCCATCTGATTACTACTGTGGTTTTAATTAAGCGAAGCAGCTTCTTATCATCTCCCAGTCGAGCTCAAACGCAGCCAACAAGTGTGTTTTAGCTCAGTGCGTGCTCCACAGCACTGGCTTGTGGTGATGTTAGCATGTAGCATACATTCGTTTTGAATTATTGGCTCTTCCGCTGTTGCAGTGTTGCAGGGTTTGGGTGTCTGAGGAAGTTCACTGCTTTAAAAGGTTGAGAATTAACGTTCGAAACTTTACATTTAGTTAAGTCAAGTCAAATCTAGTAGTTTAATTGTCAATACTGCATATGTACAGGACATACAGAGAATTGAAGTTACGTTACAATCCTTCCCAAATTACAGCAAAAGTACAGAAAATAGAAATATATGATATAAAAGAATGGGAGACACTAGGTACTAAGTAAAATACAACAAGGACACAGATATAGACATACGTGAGACAGAAGACAACAGTGAAATAGTGATGGGGTGTAAATAGGATATATAATATAAAAGAATGGGAGACACTATATTTAAAATACAACAAGGACAGAGTAGGCATACGTGAGACAGAAGACAACAGTGCAATAATGATGGGGGGTGTAAATAAGATATATAATATAAAAGAATGGGAGACACTATATGTACAATTCAACAAGGACACAGATATAGACATACGTGAGACAGAAGACAACAGTGCAATAATGATGGGGGGGGGGGGGGTTATTATGAAACCCATATAAACAGTTGTGCAAATATGGTATATAGCTTAAGGCTGGTAAAGTGAACTGTTTTTACTGTTTACTGATTTTTTTTTTAGTAATATAAAGCTTATTTTGTTGCAGGTAAATGTGAAATACTAGCAAATAGTGCATCATATCGTCTATAGGGACTAAACAAGCTGTGTGAGTGTACAATTTACACACCTGTTTATGTGTAAATGCATGAATTATAAGTATGAGAAGGGGTATCCACACATATTTGAACACATAGCGACCTATCGTACACTTTGCACGGCGTGGTGGGTGTGGTGGTCTGGAAATGAGGTGTGTTTGGATAAATATCTGGCGGGTTTCTACTGTGTCTCTGCTGGATTTTCTCAGTCAGTTTTATGAGGGAGAGTCACCTGGAATTCAGGCTTTCAGTTAACAGCTGTGCTGAACTCATCAAGAGTTAATTACTTGAATTTCTTGTCTCTTAATGAAGTGTTTAAGAGCATCAGTATACAGTGAATAACTCTAGTTGAGTAATGTAAAGCAAGAACTACTAAAATAAGTACTGAAAAAATTACTTTCTGAGAAATGAAGGTCAGTCAATCATGACCCGATCCGCACACGAATCAATTTGAGCTGATTCGCCGGAGCCGGAGCTCACCGCAGCCTAGCCCCGCCCCCTCTACTCCTCGGGAGACATTTTGTTCTCACTCTCCGCCA
Source organism: Astyanax mexicanus (assembly GCF_023375975.1). Lineage (NCBI taxonomy): Eukaryota > Metazoa > Chordata > Actinopteri > Characiformes > Acestrorhamphidae > Astyanax > Astyanax mexicanus. Next base: position 37,527,899 of record NC_064423.1, on the reverse strand, counting down.
TTATTGCCAATCAGCCAACGCGAGTGCTGAGGTGTGAACACAGCTGGCAAATGAGTGACAGCCAAGTGCGTGTCATTAAGAACAAAATGGAGGCGGCTCATCTCTGTACTGAGACCACCCCGGTGTCTTTCTACAGATTCCTGTGTGATTATTAACTCTAGGCTTATATATATATATATATATATTTATATGTGTGTGTGTGTGTGTGTGTCAGTGGGTGAGAGAATAAGAGATGTAGGTGAAACAGATGGCAGTATAGATAATGAACGAGATGGTACAGTCATTTGTGCAGGAGTGTCTCTGAATGAGTAGATTATGTTTTTAACCCTTATAATGTCAATATTAAGCAATAATCTATATTTAATGTTAATTTATTAGTTTACATTCTGTGGTTTTAAACACATTAAGTTCATTAAGTTCTAAAAGTTGTAGGACAATGGTAAAAAGTAAACTGATCATAATGTAATGTGCCTTAGAGGATAAAACTTGGCATGCAAATATTTGTTGCATTTGTTGCATTCGCTGTTGTGAGGTGTTATCTTGTTTGGTTGCATGTCGGTCATCAATGCCTCTAGTCTAGTGGAAAGCACTAACTAAAATACATCAATCAATCAATCACTCAACCTTTATTTTCACTTGGTAATACATTGAGAGTAACTCTCATTTTCAATGCAGTTGAGCCTTTACCATCAGGATAAGCTTAAAATAAGAAACTTCATAATCAAAACAATTTAAAAAAATAATCGCAAAAGCATTAGAAATTTAGGTAAAAGGGTAAAAAATGTATTAAACCAACAAATAAACAACCGAATAAACTAAAACAAACAGGAAGCTTAACAAAACAAACAAAACCAAAGAAACTTAAACTAAACTCAAAACAAGAAACAAACAAGACAATGAACGGGGAAGTGGCGCGAGTATAAACGAGAATAAACAAAATAGAAACTATAATGAACAAAGACAGACAAAGGAACCGCAGAAACACTGGGGTATAAATACACAAGGAGGGAAACGGAAATGGAAGACACCTGGGCAAACAGGTAATGAGGGGGCGGAGCTACAGATACAGTCACGTGAGGGAACACAGGTGAGAACACTCAGACAGAGACACAAGGAAAACACAGAGCGCGTGCAAAAACGGTAAACAAAACACAGAGGACGTGACGAATACAAGCAAATAATAAAATACTTAATTAATAGGAGATAAAATAATTCTGAGTAAAATGACAGAATAAAGTGGACAGGCTAAATGCGAAGCAATAAAATGAAGAAAAATAAATAATTAGAACAATAAATTATATAAACACATGTAAAGACATAGAGAATTAAAAATAGTTCAGTCAAACACGCTCAGATAATTTAACTGATTTAATTTAGATTTTTTTTTTTGTATAATTAGTATATTTGTACTCCTATGGGCTCTTATGGGCTTTTATGGGATGATAGAAGAAAAAGAAGAACTGGGAATGACCTAAAAGTGAGATTTGTGATCAGTTCATGGTTATAATGAGTGTCCCTTGACTTTTGGCACAGCTTTTATCGTCCACAAAAAAAAAAAAAAATATATATATATATATATATATATATATATATATATATATATATATATATATATATATATATTTAAGGGAACTTTTAAGGGTTAAAAAAGGGTTCTCCTCCTCTTTCTTCAGGTTCTTAGACAGTTCTGATCATAGGGAGAAAAAGAATATCAGAGAGATTAGCCGGGGCGAGAAAGAGATAGAACAAAGTGAGAAAGAGAGAGAGAGAGAGAGAGAGAGAGAGAGAGAGAAAGCGAGAGGGTGACTGTGGAGCATCCTGGGCACAGTCTCTAATAGACTGGGCGACCGGTGGAGAGGCACCTCTACAAGTTCAACTGATTCCTTTGGCCTTTTATAGCGGCTTGTTTGGCTGCGGCAGGAATGCACTCCGGCCTGACCCCGGGGCCACTCATCCAATCAGTTTGCTATCTCCTGAAAGGCCCTCCATAATAGTGACATTTTTCCACCTCGTCAATAAGTGGTGAAAGCCACCCTCCACCCGCTACTTGACCATTTAACTTCTTCCTGAAAAGGCCCTTTCTTTCTTCTTCCCTCTCTTTCTCACTGAAATCAATAACAGTGGAGCGAGGAATGAGGCTGAAGCGGGAGCCGCATTAACCGGAGAGCCGGCGGCCTGTCTAAAGGCCTGCGCTGGGCTCAGCTGCGGCTGCCTGCGGCCCTGCGCTCGCTAATGTTAAATAGAAATGATGTTATTTAACCAAACTGGACGTAACATAGCATTTGCAGTGTAATATGTGGAGAAATGCAGCAGCCTGAGTTCAGTCAAACTATTAGCATTGAAAAATAATTGATTGTGGTGACGGACAGTTCTGGTGGAAACAGGAGAGTTGAGGTGCACATTGAATTCTGCCGTGATTTGATCAGTCGTGGTTTTATGTTTTTTTGATACAATCCGGGTTAGCACCCGAACATCCCTTTCAGACATCTTCCTCTTACAGCGTCCACAGTTAATCCTGTTGGATGTGGTTGTTCCTTCTTGGTAGTATGCTGTGCTGACATTACCCTGAATACTGTGGCTCTTGATACATCACAAAGACTTGCTGTCTTGGTCACAGATGCTCCAGCAAGACGTGCACCAATAATTTGTCCTCTTTTGAACTCTGGTATGTCACCCATAATGTTATAGTGTGCATTGCAATATTTTGAGCAGAACTGTGCTCTTACCCTGATAATTGAACCTTCACACTCTTATTGCTCTTACTGGTGCAATGTGCAATTAATGAAGATTGAACACCAGGCTGCTTCAATTTATCCATGAAACCTCCCACACTAAAATGACAGGTGTTTCACTTTCATTGTCCAACCCCTGTACTTTATTTCAGTAATTCAGTTAAAAAATGTGAAACTCGTATATTATATAGATATATTACACACAAATGATCTTTTTTAAGCGTTTGAAATCCGAATCTCCATCTCCATGAAAGTTGTCAGAAGCAGAGGGAAGCACAAAAAAGTGCTGTAAGATTTTCTGGACCAATGATGTGTGTGGGGTGTAAAGAGAGATAAATCCACTGATTTCATTGTTTTCTGGAATGATGGTGCTCCATCTAATACAACCACATTTTTAATACTGACCTCATTAAATTAATCCAAAATCTAGTAGACTGATTTCCTTCTAAACTGGACAATAAAGACCAACAAAACTCCAACAAAACTCCAACAAAACTAGAGTAAACTTTTTTTAATACCCATGATTTTGGAATTACAGCAGAAATAATCAGGTGTCTCAGTGCTTTTGTTCATATTGTTAGTGGAACTTTTAAAAGTTATTTCTTATTCTAAAGTATAGGAAGTAAAGGAAGGTGTATGGGAATAATACAGTGAGCTTACACAGTAAATTGATTGAGTTGGGTGGGTTATTCATGTTTGTCACAGAAAGAAAGAGAGAGAGAGAGAGAGAGATAGAGATGTAGAAAGAGCCAGAGGTTCAATCATAAGTCCCTCTGCCTCTTGTAGTGTGACGTCAAGCCCTTTAATTAGGCCGGCCCATCAGCTGGGCCGAGCCCAGTAAAGGTCAGCATACCAGAGCAGAGACAGAGGCTGGCTCAATCCGAGGTGAAATGGTTTCTTTTCAGAAGTGAGTCCAGTTCTCCGCAGACAAGGGCAGGCTTGTGCTGTAATTGAGCCACTTAACGGCCGGCGGGGCGTGAGGACGGGTGGGGAGCGTGCTCTTTGAGGACGGCTTCATAAAGCAGGACAAATGAGCAAACAAACCCGCTCAGCTGACATCTGGAGCAAGACCACTTCAGAGGCCCGGCTATTAAACTCTTCAAAATAAAGATGCCAAAACACACACGTCCTTATTCACCCAACCCATAAACACAATATTAAATTTTTATGGCTCGGCCCGAGCTGAGATAGCGTTAACAACACATGAAAAGCAGAAGAAAGCCACGTTTCATGAGCCTTGAGGTCCTTTTGAGATTAAGATTTCTGTAAGAGGGTTCTAACAGAGGGCACAAAAAAGTTAATTTGTGTAAATATGATCTAAAACTATTTTAAACTGATTAGAGAAAACAAAAAAATAACATATCTTACCATTAATGAACAGTTTAAAAGCCTTTAAATCAAAACTTGTACAGAATGTGCGACATCAAAAATCTGATAGTCTAGAATAGGGTTAAACTTATTCAGTATTCAGTATCAGTTTCAGAAGGAATAACAAAATACCATATTTTTCGCACTACAAAACACTTAAAATCCTTATATTTTACCAAAAATCGACAGTGTGCCTAATAATCCAGTGCGACTTATGTACAAATTTTACCAGTCAGGTATTAAGAAGCAGTAAAGCCACTCTGCTGAAGTACAGTGTTATAAGGGTGAGTTTTCAGTGAAGTTTCTCCAGCACCAAGACTGGAGCAGTATAAGCGTTAGCCTCTAACCGCAGCGCTAAACGAAAGCTATTTTGTGAGTATTATCAGCCTGTAGCCTGCTGCTAACCCCGGCTAGCACTGCTGGAGCAGCATTAACATTAACAGCTAACCACACTAGGTGAAAGCTATTCTATTTCACTGTTCGGAGGTTAGTATTGTCGACCTGTAGCCTGCTGCTAACACCAGCTAGCACTGCTGGAGCAGCATTAGCGTTAGCCGCTAACCACAGTGCTAAGCGAAAGCTCTTTTGCTATTCAGAGGTGAGTATGTCAGACTAAAATCTATGTGTTTACCATATTAAAACAAGCTATCATGGATGAACCGCTAGCTAATATCACCATGGTTTACTGGAGCACTCAGGGTTCCTCTGTGTAGCACTGTCAGGCGGCATTATTTGGAAATGTGGAATGTAAACCTCATTTTTAAGCCTTTTTGTATTTTCCTGTGTTGTGTCAGATATCTAATGATGAGAATAAGGCCACTGACCACTGTATGAATGAGATTTCTCATAATGCTAATCATGGAGGATGTTCAAGGATAAAGTCCCGCCCTTTAGCAAAAACCAAAAAGCCAATCAGCTTGCTGGTTGTGTGGAGAATGGAGAAGGTTCAGAGTGCCAGTGGGGAACCCAACCTCCCTTGCTGTGGAGATCTGCAAAGGCGCAGTAGCCAAAAAAACAAGTAAAAAAAACAAGTTTTTGTATAATATAACTCCTGGAATTTAAATATTTTTAGTTAAAACACACTATTAAATATTTACATTGTAAATAGTATACTAAAAATAATGTATTACATGCCATCCATGTGTTGAGACAGTATTTTTTATTTTATTTCAGGAATTATAATATATTACGTATCGTAAATTATTTAAGTAATATTGTATAAATTAAATAATTGTAATTAGGTAATATCGTATGCAGAAACTAAGTAAAGTTTACTAAAAGAAAGGATTGACTGAAGTTCAGTTCACTTATTTACTCTATGTAACATTTAAGTCTTGAAACCGAGTTGAAGTTACTTAAATTTATCTGAAATTAAATTTACTTAAATAAAAGCAAATGCAGAAAGTTGCAAAACTTTTTTAAAGTCAATTTTTCTCATCATTTTTTTTTTAAGTGCAGAGGGGTAGGGGTGAGAGGTAAGGGGTAAGGGCTAGGGGTAAGAGTTATGGGTAGGGGTAAGGGGTAGGGGTAAGAGTTATGGGTAGGGGTAATGGGTAATGGGTAAAGGGTAAGGGGTAAGAGGTAAGGGGTAGGGGTATGGGTAAGGGGTATGGGTAAGGGGTAGGGGTAGGGTATGGGTAAGGGGTAGGGGTATGGGTAAGGGGTATGGGTAAGGGGTAGGGTATGGGTAAGGGGTAGGGGTATGGGTATGGGTAAGGGGTATGGTAAGGGGTAAGGGGTAAGGGGTAGCGGTAGGGTCAAGGGGTGAAATGGGATTGGGCCTTACTATGAGGCCATCACTGCCTACTACACCCCACCATGTAGTAACTCCATCAGAGTTCATTTTAATCTAATCAAATCTACAGTATATTAAAACTGTGTGGAAGAAAACACTCTGCACTTGTTACTGTGCACAGAAACGTCCAAACCTAGTATCCAATCCGTCCAATCCTCATGTAGTCTAGGTTCACGCTATCTGAGGTTGTTCTGTAATAGGCCTTACACGTCTCTATTCTCGCCGGCCTCCCAGATGAGCTGAATACATTTCCAGAACTTGTCCGTCTTTTTTTTTTTTTTTTTTGGCATTTCAGCTTTAAAAAAAGAGAGAAAGAAAGAAAGAGAGAAAGAGAAAAAGAAGAAGAAGTGATCATGCCACATGCTTGCCAAAGCTTTGGACATGGATGGAGATACTGGCTCTCTCTCCCACACCCACACACACATTCACACACACACACACACACACTTCCACATACACACACACAGAGACCGTGCTGGCGCTGGCTTTCATGCTGAATGCATAATATATGTAATGAAATAATGTTTCTTGTGGGGATGGCTGTGTGTTGAATCTCAATGCAGTTCCCTCCGGACCCTCTGTTTCAATTGCAGTGATGACGGGGGGTAAATGATTATGTGTGCGTATGAGTGTGTATAACTCTTTTTCTGCGTGTGTGTGTGTGTGTGTATATATATATTTATATATATATATATATATATATATATATATATATATGTGTGTGTGTGTGAGAGAGAGATGGATGAGAAGGACTTAGCATATTGCCCTGGGCTAGGCTGCACAGTGCACAGTCCAGAGACATGTATGAAGACCACCTCCTAACCCCCCGTGACAATGCCCGCCCTCGCGCACTTGCTTTCGCGCGGCGAGGCCCAACCTCGCTCATTAGGGCTGTTAAGGATCCTGGTGGCTAATTTGACAACTTTTCCTCTCTCTTCTCACATCCTGTGGCCGAGTAAAGCGTCGGGGCGGGTGCCAGCCTGGAAACCTCTGGTCCTCAGCCTCGGCGGAGAGAAATTCCTAATTGGCCCGGCTCGACCCCCAGCCATTAAAGATTTAGAGGGAACAGGGCTTGTAAAACGCTGAATTTGCGGCACTTAGCCGCGGCGATGGTTCTCCCTCAGCTGTAATGATGGGGTGGGTGGGTTGGTTAAGGCTGGTCCAAGTGGCCTACTCCCCCAGCCTTGTATACTGAAGTCTGCTCTGCTGGAGACTAGCCTAAAAAAGGGTTAAACAAAGCAGAATATGTTTTATATTTTAGATTCTTGCAAGAAGATTAGATTAGACAGTTGGAACAGTTGGACAGATTAAACAGCTGGGTTCACTTAGTACGTTTTATGAGGTAGAGTCACCTGGAATTTCCATCTTTCAGTTAACAGCTGTGCTGAACCTGTTAAGAGTTAACAATGTGTTTGAGAGCATCAGTTGTAAAGTTGTAGTGAAGATTTAGAGTTACAGGTATACAGTGAATAGCTCTATTTGAGTAATGTTCTATTATACATATTATGGCAAGAACTACTCAACTAAGTAAAGAAAAAGAATCACCGCAAAGACCATCAAAAGCATTGTGATGAAACTGGCACTCATCAGTAATAATCTAATGCCAGGCATAGGCTAGAATAGATTATAAAAAAAAACAGTATTGAGCTTTGGAGCAGTAAAGGAACTGTTGGATGGCACGAGTTGGGGAGGTGGGTTTGGATGGTGATCATCCAACATCCTGACCTCCCTATTACCTTTGTTGTCACTGAATGCAATCAAATCCTCACAGCAATGCTTCTAAAATCCAGTAAAATACATTTCCTCAACAGTAGAGTCAGTAACTACAACAAAAACAGGATAATCTATTCTAATACCCTTAATGTAGCATTTATCAGCTGGTGCCCCAATGCTTTTGTCCATATACTGTATAATGTTGGGTTCACTATGTAGTAAATAGTAGTATTAGTATTAGCCGCTAACCCCACAAAGTGCTAGCCCCGGTTAGCACTGCTGGAGCAGCATTAGCATTAGCCACTAAGTGCTAGCTCTTTCACTATTCATATATAGGTGAGTATTATCGGCCAGTAGCCTGCTGCTAACCCTGGCTAGCACTTCTGGAGCAGCATTAGCATTATCCTCTAACCGCGCTTAATGCTAACTCTTTAGCCATTCAGAGGTTAGTATATCGGCCTGTAGTTTACATTTACCATGTTAAAACATGCTATGTGGGATGAGCCGCTAGCTAATCTAACCTTACTAAGAAATCGGTGTAGATTAACATCCAACGCTCGTTTGACTTTAAATAAAAAAGGGTTATTTTAAGAATTACAGCTTTGTTTAGACCTGCTGAATTAGAAGGGAAACATGGCGACATCCTACCCTTGTTCCTTACTAGTGTCACGTAATGTGCTTTATTATCTGATGCACCTTATAGTGCAAAGAATAGAAAAGAGTAAATTGGTGTCAGAAGTGGATGCAACTTAAAATAATTCTCTGAATGCATTAATTAATAGGGGTTACACAAATGTGACATACAGTACAGGACATAAAGTACATTGTTTTTGATATATAGGAGTTATGCAGAGTGTGTGAACCACCTCGTGCACTCTTGTGTGCACATGAATATGTGCGAGTGTGTGTTTTTCCAGTGTGGGAGTGTATAATGTTAGCAGTATAGTGAGTGTGGCATTCCGCAGGGTTCGGACAACTCGCTGATTTATTGTCGTGAGGCGTCAGTGCCAGATTTTCTGACCCTGCTGAGAAGTTCTTTTTCATTCTCTCTCTCTCTCTCTCTCTCTCTCTCTCTCTCTCTCTCTCTCTCTCTCTCTTTCCTCCCTTATTTTCCTGAAGACAGAGCATTCCGACTCTGGCCTTGAAACTTGCCCTCATATTTGTCTCATCACACTGCCCGTCAGTTTCCAGCGAGGTCAAAATCTTGAGTGGACCAGCAGCAGCTACTGCCTGCGGTTATTGCCTTTCTCCTTTCTTCCAGAACAAGTGCTTTAACATTGAATTAAAAATCATACACTCCATGTCCGATTGTTTGTGGACACTTCTTCTAAAAATGAATACGATCTGACAGAAAGAGAGGTATTGCCAGTAGTGTAAGACATTCTGGAAATGATAATCATAAATCTATTGGCATTTAGCTTAATCTAATACCAGATATGAGCTAGAGGAAGAGTATACACCACGTCCTTCTATATATAAAGTGTTGGGACTCATCCTAATTCTTTATTGTTTCTTCTGAAATCAACATTATATAACCAATCCATAATCAAGAGGAAGATGGATGATCACAAGCCATTAAACCAAACTGAACTGCTTAAATTTTTGCACCAGAAGTAAAGGCATAAAGTTATCCAAAAGCAGTGTGTAAGACTGGTGGAGTAGAACATGATGCCAAGATGCATAAAAAAAACTGTGACAAAAAAACAGCGTTATTCCACCAAATATTGAAAACTTTATGAATATGAACTTGTTGTTTTCTTTGCATTATTTCTGGTCTGAAAGCTCTGCATCTTTTTTGTTATTTCAGCCATTTCTCAATTTTTTTATTCACATTTTTTGAAATTTGGGAGAAATGTTGTCCATAATTTATATAATAAAACAACAATGTTTATTTTACACAAACATAAACCTATAAATAGCAAAATCAGAGACACTGATTCAGAAACTTATTTTTTACAGAGCTGTTTATATATATATATGTATATATATATATATATTTTTTTTTACAACATAGTACAATATGATTCAATACAAATACGATTTTACATTTTCCTTTTTCCAGTATTTTGCATTCTTTACATCAATTTCAAAGCAAAAAAGAAGAGAAAAAGTATAAGAGAAATACAAATAAGTAAGAATCCATTCCCGAATGATTTATTATCACAAACACACTGAGTATTTTTTATTTTTTTTTACAAATAATAAAAGATGTAGGATAAAGTATAACAATATAGGTGCTTCTCATAAAATTAGAATATCATTGAAAAGTCACTTTATTTTAATAATTCAGTTCAAAAGGTGAAACTCATATATTATAAAGATGTGTTATACATGATGATTATGGCTTACAGAACAAAATTATATTATTTTAATATTATATAAGACCAATTGGTACTTTTGGCAGTGTGGGCAGTGTGCCAAGTCCTGCTGGAAAATGAAATCCACATCTTCATAAAAGTTTTCAGTAGCAGAGGGAAGCATGAAGTGCTGTAAGATTTTGTGGGAAAACAAAACTGCACTGACTTTAGACTTGATAATAAAACACAGTGGATCAACACCAGCAGATGACAGACATGACTCTCCAAACCCTCACTGATCATCAGTACATTTTACATTTCATTTGTAAATGAAGGGAGCAGAGTTTGTGAGATGTTCTGAGCGTCTCTGTAAGAGTACAGTGAGAAAACTCAGGAACCAGAATATGACGTTATTTTTGTCCTTCGCTCTCTTAACCTCTGTACGTAATCAGAAATCCCCCGCTCGCTCTGAGCCGGGTCTGTGTCCCTCTCTCTCTCTCTCTCTCTCTCTCTCTCTCTCTCTCAGCTCGGCGGGTCGTTGGGCTGTGTGATCTGTAGATAGAGTGAGGAATGTGTGAAGCATCTTAAGAAACATGAGCTGCTATTTTCCCACAAGCATGAAAAACAGACCAGCCTGAGAGAAAGAGAGAGAGAGAGAGAGAGAGAGAGAGAGAGAGAGAGAGAGAGAAAGAGGGAGGACTAAAAAAGAAAAAAGTGAGAGGAAGAGAGAGACTGATGTGTGAAGAGTGTGAGAGAAAGTTTGAGAGAGGGACATAAAGAGAAAGAGAGAAGGAAGAGAAAGAGACAGAAAATGAGTGGGAGAAAGTGAGAGCAATAGAAAGAATGAGAAAGAAGCACAAAAAATAGAGAAAATATTGAAAATGATAGAAGAGAGAAAAACAGAGAGACAATAAGAGATACAAAAAAGGGAGATTGGAATATTAAAAACCAGTAAGAAGAGTCAGTGAGAAAGAAGTAAAAAATATATAAAAGAAAGGAACAAAATAAATAGACTATAATATTTGGAATGAAAAAGACAGAAAAAAATAGGACAATTCAAAAATAATAAGAAAGTGAGATTCTAAGATATTGAGAGTCAGAGAGAGAGAGAGAAAGACTGATAAGTGAAGAATGTGAGAGAGGGACATAAAGAGAAAAGAGAGAAGGAAGAAAAAGGACAGAGACAAAAAGGAGCAATTTAGAGCCATTTATTATAAGCAGAAAAGAGAAAGAAAAAGAAAGAGAGTGAATGTGAGTGTGAGAAAGTGAGAGAGGGGTATTGAGAGTCAGAGAGATGTCAAGAGAGAAAGAAAGAAGCACAAAAAAGAGAAAGATAGGTTAAAAGACAAACATTGAGTATGATAGGAGAGAAAAAACTGAGAGACACTGAGAAAGAAAAAAGGGAGATTGAGCGAGGGATTTTAAGAACCTGTGAGAAGGAGTCAGGGAGACAGAAGTAAAGAAATTGTATGTAAGAAACAAACAAAAGAAAAACATCTGGAAATATTGGGGGAAAAGGAAAGAGAGAAAAAATAGAGGACGATTAAAAAAATCATAAGAAAGAGAGTGTGAAAAATTGAAAATCAAAGAGAGACAAAGATTGAGAAAGAAAGAAAGACAGAGGAGAAATGTTAGATAAGAGAAAGAAAAAGAGAGTTTGAGCAAAGGATACTGAAAAGTGAAAGAGTGAAAACAAAAAAGAGACAAAGAAAGACATAAAATTGTTAGAAGAACAAGAATTAAAAGATTGTGAAAGAGATTGAGAGGAAGGGAGATTGAAGGCAGAAAAAGAGAAGAATGATGAAAAGATTTATAATTTAACAGTCAATATAATAGCAGATTTCAATGTGTGAGAAAAAGAGATAGAGGTATTGAAAGTATATTTGACAAAGACGAGTGTAAGAAAGAACAAGAGAGAAAAGAGAGGTAAAACTGAAAAGGCATGAGAATAAGATATAAAAAGAGAAAGACAGTGAGAAATAGAGAGAAAGAGAGAGAGCATCTGTCCCAGTGTTGGAGAAGTGGAAAAACGATGAAGGCCACAGCTTAAGGAGGACGGAAGAAAAAACAAAAAGGAGACAAAGTAAGACGTAAAATTGTTAGAAGAACAAGAATTAAAAGAGTGAGAGAGATTGAGAGGAAGAGAGATTGAAAGCAAAAAGAGAATTTATCAAAAAAGAATGATTGAGAGATTGATGACCAGTCAAAGTGTAAAAAAAGAGAGAAAAAGAGGGGTAAAAATAGGAAAGGAGAGAAAATTAGATATCAAAAGAGAAAGAAGAAAGAAACTTAAAAGAACAAGAATGAAAAGAGTGTGAGAGAGATTGAAGGCGAAAGGGAGAGAATTTATTTATTTACTAAGAAAGAATGATTGAGAGATTTCATAAACAGTCAATATAATAGCAGATTTCAATGTGTGAGAAAAAGAGGTTGGGGTACAGAAAGAAAAACTGATAAAGACGAGTGTAAGAAAGAACAAGGGAGAAAAATAGGTGGGATAAAAAGTGAAAAGGAGTGAGAAAGAGATATCAAAAGAAAAGAGAAAAACTCTGTCCCTGTGTTTGGGAAGTGGAAAAACGATAAGAGAGCGACAGCGTCAGGAAGAGGACGGAGGAGTGGTTTGAGCGAGGGATGAGGGATGAGCGAGAGGAGCAGCAGCTGAAAGTTCACGGTGCTGTTCTCGGGGGAGGGAGGGCTGGCTGGTCGGAACATCTGTGGGCTCGGGCCATTAATTGTTTGTTAGCCAAGCGGCCATTAGAAAAGCAGACGCGTCCCTTTAGCCTTTTACCCAGACTCGAGAGTACTCTACTGGGTACTCTACTGGGTATTCGATCGCCCAATCAGCAGCTCCGCATTAGCCTTTATAATTCCTTATATACACACGACTCATGCCTTCCCAATCTCCAATCCCTCTATCCATCCCCTAAACACCAAAACAGTACAAACTTCAATCACCAACCCCCTCACCATTATTCTTTCTTTCTCTTTTTCTCTGTCTCTCTCTCTCTTTTCCCGCTCTAATTATCGGGGCCTGTGTAATCGCTGTTATATTCATCATAGCTTTCGGTATTTATAGCGTCTGTTTTCATCATAGTAATAATGTCGCTGTGGAATTCCCATGCAAGGGAGCACGAAAAAGACAGCGGGAAAAAAAAAAGGAATAAGAAGACGTGAAGAAGTGTTGGGGGTGGAGGAGGGGCTGATGTTTTGGCTCCGGATCCGCTCCCTCTCAGACATCAGAAGGATTGGGACGAGGGGGTCGGGGGGGGGGGTCGGAGATCACCGCTGAAGGCCCAGGCAGCACCGCGGTCGAGGTCCAGCTCAGGACGCTCCTAGCCCGGACCTCGCTTAGATGTTTTCTGCTTCTCATTTTGTGTTTTTTCTTCTTTTCTTTGAGGGAAACTAAAGACTCAGCTCCAAATCTAGCGAGCCAGGCCGCTGTCCAGAACCCTCCCAGTGGGAAGGCCCAAGGCCCTGGTTCAGCCGCGCTCAGCTGGGCCATTCCCCTGCTCCCCGCCTGGGCCAAGAGTGGCTGAACTAGGCTGAACTAGGCCCGGCCTGCTGGGAGCGCTCTGGACGCCGGCCTGGCTTACTGGAATATGGATCCTGGCTTAAGCTTCCTCCAGCTGGAGAAGATGTCTGGTATTCTATTCTTCTTCTCCTCTTTATTTTCCAGTGTTTTTGTCTATTTTCCACATTCTTGTATTCTTTTAAACTCCTTAAACTATCTTAACTTGAGTAAAATATTAGCTTTGTAGTATTTACTGAGTAATTCATAGTACACTGAGTACAGTGCATGCTTAAAGTCATGAAAAAGCAGCACAAAACTCAAGTAATGGCTTAGAAATGCCCATACCTGTGTAAGTTGTGAGGTGTTATCTTGTGAGGGAGGCTGAACACTGCCAAAAAAATGGTCATGCCAATGCAAGTCAGATATTAAGAATCAGAGAGAGAAAAAGAGAGAGAGAGCTAGGGCTGAAAAAGAAAAGAGTGAGAGTGGCAAAAAGGGAGACACAGATATGTAAAGAGTGTGAGAGAAAGACATAAAATGAAAGAGAGAAGGAAGAAAAAGGACAGAGACAAAAAAGAGCAATTTAGAGCCATTTCTAACAAGCAGAAAAGAGAAAGAAAGAGTAAGAGAGGAAATGTGAGTGAGAGAAAGTAAGAGCCAGGGGTATTGAGAGTCAGAGAGATGTCAAGAGAGAAAGAAAGAAGCTCAAAAATTAGAGAAAGATAGGTTGAGAGGCAAATATTGAGAATGATATGAGAGAAAAAACAAAGACACACTGAGAAAGAGAGAGAGAAATGTTGAAAAAGAGACAAAAAAGGGAGATTGAGCGAGGGATATTGAGAACCTGTGAGAAGGAGTCAGGGAGACAGATAAGGCGCTTTTCCACTGGTATGGTGCCGGTGCTGGTTTGAAGGGTTCTTTGTGTTTCCACCCCAAAATCACAGGTTCTCGGCCAGAAAAGCCAGTTCCGTTCTGGCCCACAATCTTGCTGGACTGGAACCAGCAAACATGTGATGCGTGGCAGACAGGAAGAGCTGATTGGCTGTCTATTATAGTGGTAATACGCACATTTTTGATGGTCTTATTTGCGGTGACTGCACTTGAGGATACTTTCCTAAATTCCTGAAATGTTTCTGATTGACTGACCTTCATTTTTTCTATGTTTTACTCAATTGAGTAATGCTTCTCATAATCTGGATTAGATCATTACTCAAATATTCACTTTTCACTGTATACCTGTAACCCTACCTCTGATGCTGATGCTCACAAACACATGATTAAGAGGCAAGAAATTCAAGTATTTAACTCTTGATGAGTTCAGCACAGCTGTTAACTGAAAGCTGAACATTCCAGGTGACTCTACCTCATAAAACTGACAGAGGAAATTTAGCTAAAGTGTGCAAAACTGTCTAATCTAGAGATTATCTACAGATTCAAAAATATAAAACACATATTCTGGTTTGTTTAATATGTGTAATAAGAAAAAAACTTTTGACTGGTATTGTACTGGTATGGTACCAACCCCTTTCACTGGTGCTCAACTCTCAGTGTTGGGATATGTATTTACCAGCCTCTAAGTGTGTGTGTGTGTGTGTGTGTGTGTGTGTGGCCTGGCGAGAGCGTCAGGGGAATGGAAAGGAAAACAAAGCATGCCCTCTCTCTCGGCCCTTTGGAGCAGCGCTGCTATAAATACCTGCGGGTGGCGCGCCAGTCTCATCGTCCGTGGCATGGGAACCTCTCTCTTTCACTCTCTCTTTCTCTCTTCTTCTCTCTCTCTCTCTTTCTCTCTCCCTCAGCTCTGCCCTGGGCTCGATCGCCCGCTCTGGGAACTCTCTCCAGCCAGGCCATGGAGAGTATGAAGGGGCATAGCGGGGTAGAGGAGGGCACACCCGGGAGGAAGGGAGGGCAACTTTGTCTATCTATTTATCTATATATCTATCTACTTCTCTCTCTTTCTCTCTCTTTCTCATTCTCTCTTCCTCTATCTTCCTTTTCTCCCTAGGAGAACGTAATTGTCTTCTTTGTTGCGTCTCCATAGAGAGTCTCGCCTCCGTGGCGCATCCCCGCCTTTTCAAACGAGTTTATTTACACTGCATTTAGTTTATTCACCTTTATGAAGATTTATTTTCCAGTGTTTTTAGTCTGTTTCCCACATTCTTGCATTCTTTTAATCTCCTTAAACTCTCTTACTTGAGTAATATATCAGCTTTGTAGTATTTACTGAGTAGTTCATATTACACTAAGTACAGTACATGCTAAAAGTCATGGAAAAGCAGCACACAAATTGATTATAAAGGTCCAATCCCATTTCTGGTGTCCCGATTCTTGTTAGGCTGAAGGAATAGGTTAGGGGAAGGGATAGAACTTGTTAGTCCTTCAAATAGAGATTTTTCAAAGGCACACATCTATCTATCTATCTATCTATCTATCTATCTATCTATCTATCTATCTATCTATCTATCTATCTATCTATCTATTGCTCCCTATGAGATCGTAATGGTCTTCTTGGTCCCACTTTATAATAAGTGTCCCTGCGTACTATGTAGTTACACGGTAACAATCCATGTAACTACAGTGTAACTACTAATGAAGTACACATTGTAACAGATTAACTACAGAGGTACAGGTTATGTAATTACACATGTGTATTAAGTTTCATTTTGACTTGTGTAAGTACACATGTGTACCAGGGTGAGTGTACTTACATATGTAATAGAGGAAGTGTACTTACACATGTGTAACAATGTGTGTGTACTTAAAGATGTGTAATAGTGTGTGTGTGTGTGATAAGTTGAGTATAAACTTATCTAACAGCTTTTGTCTAGTATGTAATTAGGGCTGATTGAGTACACACACATTGTTACACATGTGTAAGTACACTCACCCTGGTACACGTGTACTTAAAAGGTCAAAATTAACCTTAATACACATGTGTAATTACATAACCTGTACCTCTGTAGTTAATCTGTAACACTGTGTACTTCATCAGTAGTTACACTGTAGTTACATGGATTGTTACCGTGTAACTACATAGTACGCAGGGACACTTATTATAAAGTGGGACCGTCTTCTTTGTTTGCTAGCTAGCTAACTCTCCCGTTCCACCTTAAATGATGCAACAGACAGCAGAAGCTAAAATTTAAATTAAAATAAAATAAAATAAAAGCTAATCAAAGATAATTTCAGCTCCCCAACACAGAAAAATTAAGGAATGTACATTAATAATTCATTTCTACACCACCTACACTTTGTTTATCTATCTATCTATCTATCTATCTATCTATCTATCTATCTATCTATCTATCTATCTATCTATCTATCTATCTATCTATCTATCTATCTATCTATCTATCTATCTATCTATCTATCTATCTATCTATCTATCTATCTATCTCATTCTCTCTTTTTTTTTCTCCCTATGAGATCGTAATTGTCTTCTTTGTTTGCTAGCTACCTAACTCTCCCGTTCCACCTTAAATTATGCAACAGACATAAAATAAAGTAAAAGCTAATCAAAGATAATTTCAGCTCCCCAACACAGAAAAATTAAGGAATGTACATTAATAATTCATTTCTACACCACCTACACTTTGTTTATCTATCTATCTATCTATCTATCTATCTATCTATCTATCTATCTATCTATCTATCTATCTATCTATCTATCTATCTATCTATCTATCTATCTATCTATCTATCTATCTATCTATCTCATTCTCTCTTTTTTTTTCTCCCTAAGAGATCGTATTTTTCTTCTTTGTTTGCTAGCTTGCTAACTCTCCTGTTCCACCTTAAATGATGCAATAGACAGCAGAAGCTAAAATTAAAATAAAATAAAATAAAAGCTAATCAAAGCTTATTTCAGCTCTCCAACACCTAAAATTAAGGAATGTACATTAATAATTAAATTCTACACCACCTCCACACTTTCTGAAGACATACAATAAAATAAACCCTAAAGTCCTAACACACATAATCTATCTATCTATCTATCTATCTATCTATCTATCTATCTATCTATCTATCTATCTATCTATCTATCTATCTATCTATCTATCTATCTATCTATCTATCTATCTATCTATCTATCTATCTATCTATCTATCTATCTATCTATCTATCTATCTATCTATCTATCTATCTCATTCTCTCTTTTTTTCTCCCTATGAGATCGTAATTGTCTTCTTTGTTTGCTAGCTACCTAACTCTCCCGTTCCACCTTAAATTATGCAACAGACATAAAATAAAATAAAAGCTAATCAAAGATAATTTCAGCTCCCCAACACAGAAAAATTAAGGAATGTACATTAATAATTCATTTCTACACCACCTACACTTTGTCTGTCTGTCTGTCTATCTATCTCTCTATCTATCTATCTGTCTATCTATCTACCTCTCTCTTTTTCTCTTTCTCTCTCCTCCTTTTCTCCCTATGAGAGCGTAATTGTCTTCTTTGTTGCGTCTCGCCGTGTTTCATCCCGCTCCGCCTCAGCCTCCGTGGCGCATCCCCGCCTTTTCAAAAGAGTTTATGTACACTGCATTTAGTCTGTTTCTTCGCCTTTATGAAGATTGTACGAATATGTGCTTTTTCAAAGTGCGAGGAATCCGCTTCGTGGAGCTCGCGCCGAAGCGTTTGTTTTTTTTTATTTTTTATTTTATATATATTTATATATTTTTTTTTTTTCCTGCTACCCCCCTGAAAATTGATTTCGACTTTCAAAGGTTTGTTCTTCACAGCGCTGTCTCTCTCCGTCCGCCCGAGACAGGTTGAGCTCACAGTTTTTGTTTTTTTTTGGAATTTTGAAGTAATAGTTTTAAACTGACAGACTAAACATCACTCATCTCGGCTCTTCTCTCACTTCTGAATAGTAAATACGCACACACACACACACACACACACACACACACACACTATAACACACACACTATAACACAAAAAAACACAAAACACACACACATAAACACAGGCAGGGGAGTATAAATCTCACTGTTAGTCAGTGAGTTTAATGCTGGGAGGATTCTTGACATGTTGGACAGAAAAGCCACCAAAGCAAACCACAAATGCATCTGTGTCGCAGTCGTAAACGCCGTAAACATCGTAAACATCCTAAAGTCATCTGCGGTTCCTCTTTTTTTGTGTTGGACGAACCACAGCATGTGCAGATTCAGTAGAAATCAAACCCCGTCCTCACTTTATTATAAATGACTGCAATTATGTGATGATGACAAGATTATGAATCGTGTCTCAAAAAGAGAGCAGCAGCAGCAGCTATTCTCTATGTGTGTATTGACGAAAGTTTTGATTTATTTCTTAACTCTCTTTTATACTGGTAATTTATGTGCTTTCTTTGTTTAAGCAAAGCACTTTTATTTACTGGCTTTTATTTCATTGCTGACAGAATTAAATGTCCAAAATGTTTCCTGTTTTGTGTGGTCAATGTTATATTTGTTAATATTAGGGCTGTCAACGTTAAAATTAACTTTTTAACTTTAACTTTAAAATTAAAGTTAAAATAATTTGGAATTGTTTTTTTTTTTTTGCGTGTTTCCATCTTGGCAGCAAAAGAAAACACAGGTGCGCCACTGACTGATTAAAACCCTGACAGCAGTCAACAGTCAGCCGTCCATACTATTACTGTTCCCTTAAATGAGCTGCTGGCACTCCCGATTCCAAAGACACATTGACACGCCCTAAATCCAGTTATGAAATCCACAATTGACTAGTGTGCTATAGATCGCTAAAATAGGGCCCTCAAAGCATTTTGTATATAGAGGTTTTGTAGCAAATCACGATTATGTTTATATGCTAGAAATTGCTCAAATCATTGGATGAAACTGGCACTCGGGAGGATTGCTCCAGGAAAGGAAGAGCAAGAGTTCTCTTTTTGCACAGGATAAGTTCATCAGAGTTACCACACTGAAAAAAATGATGCGTAAAATGTGCTTAAAATAGTTTCGCAACTTTCTGCATTTGCTTAAGTTAGTTAATTTAATTTCAGATCAATTTAAGTGACTTCAAAATAAGTGATACTCAACATCAGTCAATCCTTTCTTTTAGTAACCTTTACTTAATTTCTGCACACAATATTACCTAATTACAATTACTTCATTTATACAATATTACCCAAATAATTTATGATACATCATATGTTATAATTCTTGAAATGTAAATATTTTTAGTTAAAACACACATTTTACACTGTCTCAACACATGGATGACATATAATACATTCTTTATACTAGTAAAATAAAAAGAATGTATTGCAGGCCATCCATGTGTTAAAACAGTGAGACTTGGTCTGTTTACATAATAAATCGTTAAGATTATGCAAATATAATAATATGTGTTTTAACTAAAATAATATTAATATTATAATATTATATAATATTATATAATATTATAGTATTATAAATAATACTACTGTATAAATGAAGTAATTGTAATAAGGTAATATTATATGCAGAAATTAAGTAAAGTTTACTAAAAAAAAAAGGATTGACTGAAGTTCAGTTCACTTATTTACTCTATGTAACATTTAAGTGTTGAAACCGAGTTGAAGTTACTTAAATTTATTTGATATTAAATTCACTTTTAAAAAGTGGTAACACTTTCTATGAATGTCATCTTTATTAGACTCTATAACTACATTCATAATATATTATAATGCATTCATAAGGCATTATAAACATGGCTATAAATATTTATAAAAATGCATAGCCCACTATAGCCATGTTTATTAAGCATTATGACCTGTGATCATAATACATTATAAGCTATGCTTATGATATACAGGTTAAAATAGTTCATATCTATCTTTAAAAATCTAGTCCCACAATGAAAGCCTGTCACTTTACTTAGAGGTTCAAAGACCTGTTATAATACATTATAATTGACTATAACTAATATTATATTCAAGACAAGTATAATTCATGAGTGGTTAAAAATACATTATTAGGATTATTGAGGTTGTGTTTATAAGTTGGAAGCTTTTTTAGTCATGATACAGATGGTCTACAAGCTGGGACTGAGTTTCTTGGTATTGATGTATAACATGTTATAAACACAGCTATCAATGCATTATAATCACAGTACATGATGCATAATAAACATGGCTATGATGACTTATAGAGTTTTATAAATATGTATAGCCATGTTTATAATGCCTTATGAATGCATTATAATGTGTTATACCTATGTTTATAGAGTCTTATGACATTCATAGAAAGTGTTACCAAAAAAGCAAGTGCAGAAAGTTGCGAAACTTTTTTTATTTTTTTATTTTACGCATCATTTTCTTCAGTGTATCCTAAGAGCTGCAAGTTAGGTTAACAGCTCTCTAAATGCTTTTTCTCAGAGTATTTTGGTTTGTTTAACACTTTTAAATTACTACATGATTCCTTATTTGCATTGTTCATGCTGTACCAACAATTTCTGATTTGATTTGATGTTGTATTTAAAAATATTGTGTTCACGAAAGTTTCAAATCCTGTTTTATCGCTCTCTAGTGGCTGCGCTGTGTGACGTCACGGCCCGTTTGTGTAACAGATCCTCTTCAACTCTGCATTTTTTCTCTCTCACCCACTTCCCTGTTTAATGTCTTGACAGATTTTCAGTGCTTTCCTCTTTTCCCTCCGTTTTCCTTTTTTTTTCTCCTACACTCCTTTACCTTTCTCTCTTTCTTTCTCTCTTTCATTCCTCCTCACCCCCTTCTCCTCCTTCCTTTCCCCCTTTCTCCTTCTCCTACAAGGCACACTTGTTATTCCTTCGTACAAGGTCCCGTAATTAAGTTTGACATAAGCGTAGGGATTAAATATGTGGTTTGGGAGGGGGGGAAATGGGGCTCCGTTACAATCTCAAGGCCAGCTGCAAAATGGAACCAGATTGCGACACTTGGAGCCGGGAAAGTTTGGGAAAGGTGCCGAGACTGGAGCTGTGTGTTCAAACAGCTCTGGGATCTGAATCCCTCTGCAGCCAAAAGCTGCTACTAGCCTCCGCCAACAGACTACCGCCCCCCCCCCCCTTCCTTCCCCTTCCACTCCAAACACTACTGCCCTGAGCTGCACACTATACCTGTGGCTCCTGCCTACAGCCAGCAACCTATTGGATGATATATTGCATCAGAAATTATTACGATAAATTCTATTTCTGTATTTTTAAGACATTTCATGCTACTGATATTCAAGATGCAAGATTTAAAATAAAATTATAGGGGACATTTTATGCCTCTTTTTGCACAAGAATAGCTCTTACCTGTTTCTCTCCCTTTTAGAGTCAAGTCAAGTCAAGAGGCTTTTATTGTCATTACATCTGAGTACAGGTACACAGTGTGATGAAATTACGTTCCTCCGGAACCATGGTGCAACATAGAACAACAAGCAATAGACAACATAAAGTGCAGGAGTGACGACAGTGCAACATAAAATTATAAAATTATAACACTAAATAACAATAAATACAAAGGACGAGACAATTTAAAGACAGGACAGTGCAGTACCGATACGGTATAATAAGTGTATAGTGGGGATAATGTGCAGAGGTGTGTGGCATACTGTAACATATAGAACATATATAATCACAGCAGAATGAGCCGTTTAAGGGCTCTGACACTTTTATGCAAATTTAGCTTGTGCTAAATTATATACGATAAACGCAAACAAGCTAGTTCATGCACAAAACTCTTTATTTGAAAGTTATTTCATCTCCCTCATCTGCTGACTTGCCGCAGACAGTAGGTATAGATTCCTCCCTCAGACGAAGTCTGCTGTGCACTGTCTGAGGTTCTCAATCAACAGACCAAAATCTAGTGGTTGGGGCTCTGGTGAGGGTTGACATTGTGAACTCTTTCAACTCAGGACTTGTAGGCCTGAGAACTGTGGAACTTCTATGATGTGCATCAGCCAGTAAATGTAGCCCACTTTAACTGCAGCCTAACCATTGGATGTTCTACTGCCCTGAGCCGGATACTATACCTGCAACCACGTGACGATAACTATTTTCTATTAGACGATATATATTGCCCTTGAAATTATTACGAAAAAACTATATTTATGTATTTTTAAGACATTTCATGCCACTGATATTCAAAATTCTAGATAATATTCAATATTAAAGGGGAGATTTTATACCTCTTTTTACACAAGAATAGGTTAGAATAGGTCTATGAGATGAAATACAAAACATGTTTCAGGTCAAGTTCTTTACACAAAATCACGCCCACACAAAGATAAAGAGATCTCACCAGCTCTATTCCTACCAGTTTTAGTCCCATTCCAGTTTCAGAATTAGCCATTTAAGGGCTCTGTCACTTTAATGCTAAGTTTAGCTTGGGTAAATGATAAAATCTGCTGACTTGCCTTGGACAGTAGGTATAGATCCCTCCCTCAGACGAAGTCTGCTGGCTAATCAAGCTGTGTACTGTCTGAGGTTCTCAACCAGCAGACCAAAATGGTGTTTCTTCAACTGATTCAGTTTGTGGGGCTCTGGTGAGGGTTAACAGGTGAGGGGTGGAGTGGAGGTGGAGTGTTTCTGTGCAGGTTTCCTTCACTTTGGATCAGACTTCCATGATGTTTTAGCCACTAAAATAAATGTAGCCCACTTTGACTGAGGCCTAACCATTGGCTGTTCTTTTGGTAGACTTCTGACATGCCTAGTAAATTTGTTTGAATTTAAATGTATTTTTTGGACTATAAGGCACACTTAATTTTTTTCAAAACACTCCGCTGAAGTACATATTAGCATTATAAGGGTGAGTTTTCTTTCAGTAAAATTTCTCCAGCACTAAGGCTGGGTGCAGCAGCATTAGCATTAGCCGCTAACTGCAGCGCTAGCTCTTTCACTGTTCAGAGATGAGTACTCTATATCAGACTGTAGTCTGTGCGTCTACCGTGTTAAAACAAGCTACGTGGGATAAACCACTAGCTAATAGCGTCTTAGTCATTGGAACAGCTGGCTAGCGCTGCTAATTGGCAACGGCTAAGCGCTTACTAACCAAAGTTAGCGCTTAGCCTTGGATAAAATAATGGAAATCTAAGCTTACTGTAAATAAACGGAAGTGCCTTATGCATAAAACTAGACCTGAACATAGATGTTCATTGATAGTGCGCTTTATAATTCGGTGAACCTTGTAGTTTAAAAATAAGGTACTGAATTTTTGGCATGTTATTTTGACAAAACTATTAAAAAAGAGGTTATTATCTCTTGGAAAAACAGCATTTTTGTGCTAATCTTTGTTGTAAGCTTCAGTACCTCCTTATTTTACTTTAAGTAACAAGATATAATATGACAAAAAAACATTAGAAACCACTAAAACAACTTGTATTACTTTAAATGCACTGCCAGAAGCTTTCACACAACAGGGACTGGTACTCTGGGCATGAAAAATAAGCTTTCACATTTAGCCAAATGTACTGAATTTACTGGGAATATGGAAAAAGTTGTAGAATATGTAAAATCACCCTCCATTTAATGTAGAACCTCTATAGCTATTTTTTTAGATTTTTAGAACCTTAATGCCCAGGCTGCCAGAAACCATTTAAAACCATACTTTTTTAAAATGCACGACTCTTCAAGTCAGAAGATCACTGCTTTCACTGCTTCTCGAAACCGAAAACACTACTTTCCACACTTTAACAACCTCTGCCATCTTCGCCAGAAGATCGTAACCTCCCCCGGTCGCAAAAAAACTCTAATTCCAACCAAAGATATTAGCCCCTATTAGCCAAATCAATGCATGCGCTGCCAGCGCCGGCTGCACGCCCAGCTGGAAAAACAGTTTTTCCCTGACCCTGAAAAACACCATTTCCCTCGCTGAGAAATTATCACACAGCCTGGAGACCTCTGCTGCTGCTTCCCCCCGCCAGCAGGCCCTTCCCCAGTCCACGGGCCTCGTCTCCGCCGCGGACGCCAGTAGCCTTTCTCCTCCTAGATTCCTCCTCTCTTTAACCTAAAGGCTGAAGAGCTCCTGCCAGAAAAAAGACTTGAGTCTTTCACGCCAAAGTCCTCTCGCTTCTCTATAGTCAGAGGCCTCGGTCTCAGCGAGCCAAAACCACCAGCGCAGCTCTCTCTCTCTAAGAACCCGCATTCCTAAACAACACACAGCTTCTCCCAGCCACAGCTCTGACACCCACCCAGTCAAAACAATAATGGCATCCTGCACGGCAATGCTTCTAAAAAAAAAAAAAAAAACAATATATATATATATATATATATATATATATATATATATATAATTTTCTGGCAGCCCTACTTTTAGAAAATAACTTTTTTTCAATACTATTTTGTTCATCAGTCAAAAAACACAACACATTTAAAAAAAAAAACTATCTGTTTCTTTACTTTAAAAAAGTTATTTGTTTTTATACAATGTGCACTGTTAAAAATTAAAGTTTCAAAAGTACAGAACATTTCTATAAATACAGCACCTGGTGATGTGAGAGTTTTCTAATTCCAGTAATTAACAACAAATATCGATGTTATTTGTCTTTGTACGTTTCAACATTTGGTTATAACACACTACAAGTCCATTGGTTCATGACATCATTTGTTTAATACATAATGGGAATATCCCTCAATCCTCGCTCACTATCAGTGTGTAGTTGTGCCCATAAGGGACTGCTTTCCTCGCATACATTTTCTTTTCAGTTATGTTTCATGCTTTTTTCTTTACTGCAAAATGTTTTTTTAAAGCTATTGAGTTTTATTAAACATACAGTATATTTACTAACAGTGTGAGGCGAGGGGCTCAGAGTGGTCCGGCAGTCTATAGCGCTGTAACTATGATCGGAGGATCGCTGGTTCGAATCCCAGTCATGTAGAGCTTGCCATCAGCTGCCGGAGCCCTGAGAGAGCACAGTTAGCCTTGCTCTCTCTCTGGGTGGGTACAGTAGATGGCGCTCTCTCTTTCTCCTCATCACTCCTAAGGTGATGTTGATCAGCACAAGGCTGCGTCTGTGAGCTGATGTATCAGAACCGAGTCGCGCTGTGATGCTACTCGGCAATGTTGCATCAGCAGCAGTTCAAAAAGAGGCGGAGTCTGACTTCACATGTGTCGGATGATTCTTCACTCTACTAGTGTCGTGGCATCATCAGTGATAGAGGGAATGCTAATGAGTGGATTGGGTAATTGTAAAATTGCATTGTAAAATCGGGGGAAGATTAGAAATGAAAATAAATAAATAAATAAGAAAACAGTGTGCGGTGAACTCTACCCGAATAAAAACTCAAAACCTGTTTAGTGAGTTGAGTTTATAGTTTTTCGTGGTTTTCTTTAACAGTGTAAGCCAGCATTTTAGCACATTAGTTTTTCACAATATATATTTTACAGTAAATGCACAATAAGTATGTAAACATGATGGAATTTAATATAAAACAGTAAAAAAAAAAGATGCACTGTAAAAATAAGCGTAAAATGAATCTCCTGCTGTTTAATTACTGTAATTTTACAGGGTGCATAGCTATTTCAATTATTATTTCACAATTGAGAATGTTCTTCAGAATGTTGCTGCCCTTGTTATTTTATTTATTTATTTATTTTTATTTTTTTACTATATTTTCCTTGTATCTTATGACGCGACCCCCACCGTCACGTGCACGGATTAGCGGCGGTCGCTCCTAATGAGCGCGCTGCTCTGGGAGCCATTTCACAAGCTATCACTCAATCACTGACACCCAACATGGCGATACAGGGCAGCGGCGGCCCCGTTCTGAAAGGGCAGAGCGTGTCTATGAGATTCCCTCCGTTGTGAAGTCGGGGAGGTCTCAGAAGGAACTTTGCATTCTTAAATAACTCCGACGCAGCGCTCTAATCTTAATGAGTCTGAACAGCAAATCTCTCATCTGTGGCAAAAAGGGATTAGGAAAGCAAGTGGGGGGAAGAAAAAAAACACTGCCGTTCCACTTTGATGAATTGTGTTTAGTAAATCCCCAGGCATGAAGTTCCCCCCGTCGAACAAAGCGACGGAAGAGCGCGGATGCTTTTTAAACAACACAACTTATCGGGGAAAAACAGAACATACGTTTAAGTGAAAATACAAAGGCAAAGCAGATTCGTCACTTCAGCAGATGATAAAAGTGGCTAACTCTTTTCCGCAATCCACTTAGCCTGTTTTCTCCAGAAAAAAATATAAAAAAAAAAAAAATAGAAGAAGAAGATGAAGAAAGAAAAAAAATCAAACCCAAAGTAGCTTTGCACAAATTAAGTGCATTGTGTTCTCAGCACCTCATCGTGCGCGTGTTTATTTTTTCCCCCCTCGTGATGCAGAGCGCCATTGTCGGCTGCAAATATAAATGAACTGATAATTTCGCTCCTCGTCGCATTAAAAAAAAAAGGAGGCGCTATAAATAGTTGTCACAGTGATGAAAGAGTTAATGAATAGGCGTAAATAGGCCCATTCAGCTTTAGTTTTCCAAGAAACTTAGATTGCTTTCTGTGCACATTTTTTTTTCTTGTGTTTGTGTTTGTGTTCTGTTCTTTTCTAGTTCCCCGCCGTACTTTTTTTTTTTTTTCGAGCAATTGGGGAAAATGTGCTGCGCCGAGCTAATTAAAACGTGCTTATAACAAAAAGGGGCATGCGTTTAATTAATACATCATCATTGATATGTTAATGCAATTTAAAATTAAGCGTATGTTGCATTTCCTCCGCCCGTTAAAAAAAGAGAGCACGCTTCTATTGTTTCTAAAAAACGTATGCATTCAGGATATGTCATGCTTTGTTTAAGAACTTCATTTAATTGGTTAATAAATTGGTAATTCCTGCATTTCAGGCCTGCAACACATTCCATAAACACTGGAATATAGGCAATTTAGGGCTAGTATTGAAGAAAATGGTAAAATAATGTTTTAAATGGTTTAAAACAGGTGATTGTAATCAGGATTTGGTACAAATCATGAGAAGCACATAGCGCTAATGCTAATGCTAATGCGTAAAAGCAAAAAGACGCATGAATTCTGATTAGAGATTTAACCGTTCACATTTATGTCGCATGTACATGGATCGGATACGTATCTCATTAAGGACCATATATGAAAGTGACTTAAATCTGATTTGAAAAAAAAAAAAAAACAGATTTGGCATGTTCACACAGTCGTGAAAAAAATCAGATCTGAACCACATTAAGCAAAAATTAGATTTGAGTCACTTAAGCCTGGTAATGTGAACGTAGCCAATGTGACGGAACATGCTGGAATTTAATATAAAAAGCTGTTAAAACAGATGATTATAATCATGATTCGATACAAAATCATTGTCTACGAAAAGCCACAGGTCTTTGTAGTTACTATATTCACTAATACCACAACTTTACTGTGCACAACACAAGCCTTATGTTCACCATGTCCAGAAGAAGCTCCGCCCATTTCTCTACTACAATACAGAGTTACTATATTCACTAATACCACTTACACCTTTACTACTGTATAGAACACAAGCCTTATTTTCACCATGTCCAGAAGCTCCGCCCACTTCTCTACTGCAAAACAGAGTTACTATATTCACTAACACCACTTACAACTTTACTACTGTACACAACACAAGCCTTATGTTCACCATGTCCAGAAGCTCCGCCCACTTCTCTACTACAATACAGAGTTACTATATTCACTAACACCACTTACACCTTTACTACTGTATAGAACACAAGCCTTATGATGTTCACCATGTCCAGAAGCTCCGCCCACTTCTCTACTACAAAACAGAGTTACTATATTCACTAATACCACTTACAACTTTACTACTGTACACAACACAAGCCTTATGTTCACCATGTCCAGAAGCTCCGCCCACTTCTCTACTACAATACAGAGTTACTATATTCACTAATACCACTTTACTACAACTTTACTGCACACAACACACTTTAATTAATGCAGGAATGGATGTAGAGAATATTAATAAATGAAATTATGCACAGAAATCATGAAATACGTTGGGTTTATATTGGAAAAGACATTTTCACAAGTCAGTATTTTTCGCACTATAAGGCGCACTGGATTATAAGGCTCACTATCAATGGACGTCTATTTTCTGGTCTATTTTCATATATTATCATACATTTTAAGAGACACTACAAGGAACTTCTGATGACAAACACGCAGGCTGCAATCTGATTTACTTACCTCTGAAAAACGAAAGAGCTAGCACTTAGCGTGGTTAGCGGCTAATGCTAATGCTGCTCTAGCAGTGCTAGCTAGGGTTTGCTGCAGGCTACAGGCCGATAATACTCACCTCTAAATGAGGAAATAGCGGTTTGCGGCTAATGCTAATATATATAATGCTACTGCAACCATCCCTAGTGCTGGAGAAATAAACTGAAACTCCTGTATGATTCTGTACTTCAGCATTATAAAAGAGCTTTACTGCTTCTTTATTTTTTGAAAAACGACATTTTAAGTGTGCCTAATATTACAGAAAATACGGTAGTGTTATTTTTCTCAATTCCAAGCACTCAAAACTTTCAATTATTGCAATTCCGAGCGTTCTTTGTGATGTTCCTCGCGTTATTTTTGTATTATGCATTTGGGGACCTGCCCTCGGTTTGCTCCCCTCCCTACAAACCACAAACCCCCCCCCCCCCCCCCAACCATCACCATCTCCCAGAACCAGAACTACCACCAGCACCATCACCAGCACCACCTCCCCCTCCGTCCTCAGGACAGTCCTCAGGAATGGTAGACTCTTTATTTGATTCTTTGTTTTCGCCCAAAAAAACTTTCTCTCCGCTTTCTCTTATCCCCCAGAGTGCGCTCGGATACAGCGCGGAGGAAAGCGCCGGAAGATAGATCTGCTGCACTAATGGGAGCGGATCCCGTGCCAAGTCAGGTTCAGAGCGCAGTGTGTAATGATATCACAAACGTGTGACTTTTGCCTCTCTTGATGCGAGTGTGTGTGTGTATGTCGGAGAGATAAGCATTTTGCTGCACTTGACCCGGCGTTGATGTGAACGTATGGTGGAGAACGTGCTCCAGACACTCTGAGCCCTAACATCTGGCCACCAGAGTCTTCTCCTGAGTGACAGATAACATCTGGGAAGTCTGTAGCTATCACAGGATACATGGAGCCTAACCCCTCCCAACCCACCACCACCACCACATTACTCTCTCTCCCTTTTACTCTCGCTTTCTCTTTCTCTCTATATATATAAGCTGTCCCTCAGTCCCTCAGTCTGTTCACAAGCATCTCCCTCTCTTATTGATTTCCCATTAACCCCTTCCAGACTGTGCTTCCCTGCATGTGTAGCATCTACACACCCATCTCATTGATTAGCTGTGCGCCACTCAACACACATCTTCAACTCTTTCCCTTCTTTAAACAAGTTGTGGACACCCTTGCTTATAAATGTGTTCGGCTAAAACTACATACATATCTCAAAAAATGGAATATCATTGAAAAATGTTACTTTATTTCAGTAGTAATAATTCAGTTCAGAATGTGAAACTATATATAAACTATATATATATATATATATATATATATTATATACATGTATTACACACAGAGAGATCATGGTGTACAGCCAATGAAAACCCAATAATCAATGTCTCAAAAAAAAATAGTATATTTTATAAGACCAATTGGTACTTTTGGCAATGTGGGCAGTGTGCGAAGTCCTGCTGGAAAATGAAATCTACATAAAGCTGTAAGATTTTCCAGGAAAACACAGCAGATCTGTCCGCAAAGATAAATGTGCTACTTAGAAGAATCTTAAGCATAAAACATATTCTGGTTTAACACGTCCTGTGTTCCTGTATAGCGTCTTAATATGTAAAAAGAAAGTTAACACATTGAATGAGACGCAGAGCGTAGATTGGGTCCAAAAAATCCAAACCGACCTGGCCTGAGCCCGTGTACATTCTGCCCATGCCCGATCCGACCTGTCATAAACTGTCATTGTGAGCCCGAGTCCGATTTAAACTGACATTTTTTCAGCTTTTTAAAAACATTTTCAGGCTGCTTGAATGAGCGAAATCTGTTCAGAATGATATTAATTAACATTGCAACACTGAAGAAGCGTAGACTTATTATTTAAGAAAAATGTATTTTAAGAACAGCTACACACGGCGCTGCAAGTCAAGTTCGGACAAGTGGAGGCGCTCATGTAAGCTGTGTGATTATAACATTCTAACTTGTACAACTTTTATTTGAAAAACAGTTTTATGTGTTACTGTGCTATATTGTGATTATCATGCCTTGTAAAATTAATATAGCATTAAAAAACAGACGACTACATTATAGACTACTTTCTTGAGTCCGACCCGAACCCGGCTTGAAGAAAGTAGTGGGAAATCTCATCCCAACTTCAGGTTGGTTCAGGTTCGCTCTAATATAAAGAGGCGTGTCCACACTGTATATTTTGCCAAATATATATATTGATTTGTGATATTGCTTAAATACGTTTATCACTAAAATACTGTACACACCTATAATCAGTGTCACATAGAGACCTCTATCAAACTGTTCAGATTTACAATGTACAGAAAACAGGAGGAAAATCTAAAGATTTTATATAAAAAAAAGGGAAAAATAAAAAATACATTGAAATTGTGCATATTTGCTTGACATGTATTAAAATAAATAATAAAAAATAGAGATAGAAATACATGCAAAAGCTGTAAGAGTAAAAAGAAAAACGTCTTTCATCCGTTCGCCCGTTCATCCATTGCACGAATTCATTCGAATTCACCGCAGCACACTTGATTAAACCTAAAGGTTTTTCCGCACCGGTACCATCCATTACATGTCACTGTATGCACTATACATCCTCACGCGCTGTACGTGTGTGTGTGGGGGGTGGGATGTCGGGGAGCTTTTTTTTTTTAGCTTTTTTAGCTGTTTTAGCTCTTTTAGCTCTTTTAGCTTTTTGTCTGTGTAGGAGGGAGTGTTTTTGGGGAAGGGTTTGCGCTGTGTGGATACGAAAAGGTGGAGAAAAGACCAGGAAGCAGAAATAAAAAAAACATCTTCTGGTTGTGGAGTGTTTTCTTGTGTATTTCTTGTCTGACAGAATGTCGTGTGTGTTTTGCGTGTGTATTTATGCCGGCGCTGCGTGCTCGCTCGCTCGCTTGCTCGTGTGTGGAGTCGAATGAGTGAGTGTGTTTGTTTGAGTGTGATTTTCTCTGTGTGTGCTGGAAGAGAGTGGGGAGGAAAAACATCGAAATAAAAAGAAAAAAAATAGCGAGAGCAAGATGGAGAAGAGCGTCTTATTGAGACAGCGTAGCGCGCCAGCCCCGGCACCAGCCCCGGCACCAGCCCCAACCCCAGTGTGTGATGTACAAAGAGCCCAGAGGAAGGCGCTTCACAGCTGTTTGTAGACTATGGGAACAGGAAAGGTCAACACAGCAACGCGGCGGCGCCTTTTTTTTTTTGTAACGTCGTTTTCATTGCGCTCTGTTCGGCAGCGAGACGGCGGCGCTCCGGCTCGCCTCGGTAGTAGTACTAGTGCATTTAAATGACTCGCTCTAGCCTGCAGAAGAATGGTTCAAGCATAACCCCATTGTGTTCTTTGATAAACTCTGGAAAATGTGCAGTATAAGCTCGGGAAAGAGACACGGTTTAAGGGCACAATTGGCGTGCAAATCTACCATGGAAAGTTTTCTAACACCCCTCCTCTTCTTCCCTACCTCCCCTTTCCCCTTCCTTCCACAAGTGAGAGAGGGTGATAGAGTGAGGACTAGACTAGATAGAGATAGAGAGACTAAAACAGTGAAAACAGAGAGAGAGAGAGAGAGAGAGAGAGAGAAGAAACAAGAAGAACCATTGAGAGCCTTCTAAAACCAAAGATTTGCTCAAGGTCTGGATTATTATATCTATTTTATATCTTATATCTGTAGACACAGTATGTACAGGGGTTGGACAATGAAACTGAAACACCTGTCATCATTTTAGTGTGGGAGGTTTCATGGCTAAATTGGAGCAGCCTGGTGGCCAATCAAAATATTGCAATGCACACAACATTATTACTGGTGACATACCAGAGTTCAAAAGAGGACAAATTGTTGGTGCACGCCTTGCTGGAGCATCTGTGACCAAGACAGCAAGACAGCAAGTCTTTGTGATGCATCAAGAGCCACGGTATCCAGGGTAACGTCAGCATACCACCAAGAAGGACCAACCACATCCAACAGGATTAACTGTGGACGCTGTAAGAGGAAGCTGTCTGAAAGGGATGTTCGGGTGCTAACCCCGATTGTATCCAAAAAACATAAAACCACGGCTGAACAAATCACGCAGAATTCAATGTGCACCTCAACTCTCCTGTTTCCACCAGAACTGTTCCAGTTTCATTGTTCAATCCCTGTAAATATCTAGTACAGTATGAACTGTGCAGTGTCTACACTGTAGATGAGTATGTGAGTATGTCATCTATGTATGTGAGCTTACGAGCCTACCGAGGGGGACAATAGCGCACTAATCCCGCATCCACCAAGCCTCTGGTGCCAGATTAATACCCAAGCCCACCAAAGCCCACCAAAATATTAATTCCAAACACAGAAAGAGCAGAGAAAGCATGCAGACAAAAAAAACAAACGAACAACAAAACGAATGAACAACAACAAGAAAAAAAATTTGCCCTTTAATCCTCAACCCAGGACAGTTTTTTTTACAAGTTTTTTTTGTTTTGCTTTTAACGTTCGTAATGATTTCGCCTGATTTGGTATTAAAAAAACAGGCTAGTTGAGGTTGAGGAGGCTGACGTTGTTTTTCGCAGTTTTCCGCAGATTCCCTTCGCTAAGCTGGAGGTTTTATTTGCGGATTTGAATATTTACAATAGGCAATAATAGAGGCTGTAAAAATAACTCTCCGCACTTTATAAGGGGTAAGTTACAGGGCTAAATGCTGCCTTCCCACTTCAAAGCGAGAGCCGCAGTCGTTGGCTACTAATAATACGGTATCGTATAACGGCGCTGTGGAATTGTCTTGTAGCTGCGAGATGTTTCTGGGCGATGTTGGGATCGTTCGCCGCTGCGTTCGCTGTGTAGGCTCCGTGGGAGATTGCCGCGGCCTCTGAAGTTTGGGCACATGCGGCGGGCGCATGCTCCGGACCTGACTGCCCTGCCCCAGCAGTGGCCGTTTCACAGGGTGGTGCGGAGTTGGCAGGGGCAGGGCTGCTGGGTTGGTGAGAAGCTGGCAGGCCTGCGATGTGTCAGCACGGCACTGAAGGCTGGTTTGTAGTGCTGGAGAGGAGACGCTGCGTAGGCAGAGGTAATGACAGGTAGACGGGTGTCTGTGGTGCCATGCTTTGATGGGTAGGATGATGTACGGCTTCTCGCTGCTTTGGCACGGATGTGAGAGGTGGGCTGGGTCGGAATTCTGCTGCTTAGTCATTGAGATGTAACACTTCCTGTAATTCCTGTAATGAGTCCTGTAATTATAATGTATTATAAATGCATTTTTATAATGCATTACAGGGGATATGTAAGCCAAGCCTGTAGAATTGCTTGTAAGCACTATAGTTATACAAGTAGCTGCTGTGTTCATGCCAGTTTATATGCCAGTTCATAAGAACATTATAAACAATAATGTGGTAAGGAATGGCATAAGCCTAAAATCCTGTATTTAAAATGCATATATATATATAATACCTTATAATATCTGATAAAGCCTGCACAATTGATCGTGAGTAGTTATGACAGTTGGGTATGTGCATTTATGAGGTACATTATAAAGCATGCATTATATTAATTCATTAATTCTATTTGTGACTAAGCTTTATCATAAGTAGTTATAAACAGATAATAAATAAGTTAATAGAAAACATCTTGCTAACACTTTCTATTAATGTTGTGTCTATTAGACCCTGTAAATATATGCATAACACCTTATAAGGCATTTATTATTTTATTATTATGCTAACACTTTCTATTAATGTCATCTCTATAAGACTCTATAAAAACATACCCGTAACACATTATTATGCATTCATAAGGCGTTATAAACATGATTATGCATATTTATAAAAACGTATAACCCATTTAAACCATGTTTATGATGCATTATGATGATTTGTGGTCATAATACATCTTAAGATGTGTTTATAACATGTTATAAACAAGTCAATACCAAGAAACTCAGTCCCAGCTTTATAACTAAAAAAGATGCCCAACTTATAAACACATCCTGCATAATGCTCTAAATATTTTAAACCTCTCCTGAATTATATTTGTCTTCCATATAATATGTATTATAGTTGCTTATAATGTATTATAACAGGTCTTTTTGTAGTAAAAGTAGCAGACTTTTATTGTGGGACTGAATTGTTAATGATATATTTATATATATATATTTATATACTATTTTAACACATATATTATAAGCACAGCTTATAATGCATTACAATCGCAACTCATAATAATGCACAATAAGCATTTCTATAAAGGGCAACACATTTTTACAAACATGTGTAATCATGTTTATACTGATTTATGAATGCATTATAATGTGTTTATGTCTATAGTATGTTCATGGAGAATTATAGATCTATATATCACATTATGAATACACCTTTTGCAATATTTAACATATGCAGCTATAATGTGCACCTGTATACCAGTACAAAAAGTACTGTAAAAGGTCACAACAGTGCTATAATCTGCTCATGAGATCATTATAAACACTAATACTGTAATACTAATAGGCCTGTGTTGTTGGACAGCATGTGGTCCAGGGCCTCCAAATAGCCTGGATTAAGGTATTAAGAAAGCTTTCGAGTCCTTTTCTTCTGCTTTAATGTAAAGATAACCTGTCAATCAGGGCTGAGGCCTATATATATATATATGTATATATTTATCTACGCCTGTCCCGTGCTCAACACATACACACATACATTCAGACATACATGCACTGAGTGAGCTAGCATCTCTCACATCATCTCCCGCTAATCCAGCATATGAGCAGCAGCAGCAGCAGCAGGGGGTCGGGCCTGTTTTCTCCTCGAGACGAAGACAGAGGTCCCCGGGCCACTGATAAGGTCTAATATGATCCGAGCCAGTTACGTTTATTTATCTGTTACGCGTGGCGCAGCTAAATACGAAAGGTCAGCTTACTTTAATCCTCAAATCTCCTCCGTACAGACGCAGGCCTGTGTTTTAGCGTTTCACGGCGCTCTGAAATATAATCTCGCTTCTTAATTTTTTTTTTTTTGACTGGCCGTAAGCTTTCATTATCCTTTGAGCACAATCAAGAAGTATTGTTAGAATGTTTGAAATAAAAATGTGATTTTTAAAAGGCTTTGGCGGGGATTAATAAGCTGTACCCAGGTCAGGCCGAGTGTGTATCAAAGTGAGTCATAGTTCGAAATCCCTCTAATTTTGGTCCTGAGCTCCGCAGCATTATTACAATTATGAACAATGCGGTAAATTTGCTCCGTCAGGCTCTGTGTTCAGTACCTCGCGTTCAGCGCCTCTCTTCTCTTTCTTGAATGTCAGCGATGGTCTTAGATTTTCTTTAAGTGTTTTAACAGCCTTCCCCCCGCTATCAGCTCAGTCAGTGGCATCCAAATAAGCGCCGGCGCGGCTGCTTTGCAGATGGCTCTTTAAACCGCTGTTGATATCCAGCAACTGGCATGTGACGTGCCCTTTCAAGCGAACATCATAAGGGACGTGTCCAAACTTAATTGTGTCCCATTTTCCCCCTGCGGCTTATTTTTGGGCTGTTTTTCATGTTTGTTGCTCTGATTGATTTGTTCCATAACCGGTTTAAGTCGACAAACAACAAAGCAGAAGAAGTGCCCGGCTTTTTTTTTTTTTCTTTTTTTTTGGCTTTATTTTTTTCTCCTTTTTTTTTTTTTTCTAGAAGAAGTCAAGACAAATTGAGGACATGGCGGCCGTGTGATTCCCAGCCTGAAATCTCCTTGTGCGCCTCTTTTTTTATTTTATTTTTATTAATTTTTTTTTCGGAGGGTCATCTGGGTTACCGTCTAAAAACCGAGCCTGGTTAATTTGTTATTTTGTGAAAGCCTTTTGTTTCGCTCTGGAAGTGTGTCAGATGTAGACAGATGCTGCAATATTTATTCAGAGGCTGTAGATCGTATTAGAATGCTTTTTGTTTGCTTCGTTTTGTATTGTTTACCCCCTAATTTGCCGGCGGTACACTTTTTCCCTTTTTCCCTTTTTTTTTTTTCTTTCTTTCCTCCCAAACTCTAACCAACGCATCAATTTGAACAAAGGTAGCCTGTATTCCACCGCCTTAATTAGAAGGAGATTGTAAACAGACGCATGCCTTTCTTTAAGGGATTATCCATACTTTATGACGGAGCGTTTGAAGTCGGAAAGTTTTCTGAATCAGCAGCTCTAAAGTGGGTCTCTTATAGGACATTGTTGTCTTCAATTATTTCCCCGGTTATACGCGTGTCTGTATGAAGCCGGGGGATCATTTATTATTTAAAGACACAATCGCTGATGTTTATCCGGGGTTTTTAAAACCGGGTTATCTTTGCGCGTCACTTTTTTGATTAAAAGGAACAAAGCGCAATAAAGCGAGGGGGCTGGTGGGCACGGCGAGGGGGTGGGAAGCTGGAGATGGTTGAGATGGCTGCTCTTCCCTCCTTATTGTCGTTTAACGTAAGCGAGGAGCAGATCTGACGAGCATCTGGCACCACCGTAGCGCTACACTAAGTTACACAGCGGAGATGTGCACTAACACACACCCCCTTAACACTGTCTGACACACACACACTTAAAAGTACTCCGCCCTGCCATATGTCCCAGGCTGCTGCAGAGTTGACACACAGACTGACAGCTACTTGATTCTGCGTATGGATTAACCCTGTGGGACCCGCCGAGTAACTAATACTGATTTGTACAAATATTGATCACTTCCGTTCCTCCTGTTTAAACTCGACTGGTTTCTCAGGGAGGAATGCTGACACACACACTCACCTATACACACACACACACATATACACAAAGACACATATACACACAGGGCTTAGAATGACATGATTGTCTTAAAAAAAATGAAAGAAAAACTAAAATTCTGTGATTTTTTTTTTTTTTTTTTTTACAAAAAATACTTGAATACAATATTAATTCATTCATTTTTTTTGCATATTTAAAGGAGAACTCCGGTGTAAAATGGGCTTTTGGTTTTAGTGTAGTAAAACATGATAAAAACATGATTACTTACATTTAATGAATAGCTGAATAGCACACCTCCGTTTGTCCAAACACCCTTCAGACTGGGTGACACGGGGCATAATTTCCGCTAATAAATCGCTTTTTCCACTGATATCCAGCTCAAAGTAGCTCCGCACACATCCTTGCTAGAATCCGGAGAGCCCTGCATTATAAAAAAACGAGGCATTAATAACTTAAACAGTACATAAGAAGCTTATTAAAAAACACTGTTTATTTACATCCCATAACGCTAGCTTCAGCTCCGAGCGCAACCATAATGGACGGAGGTCAAAGGTAAATACTTTTTATCATGTTTTACTACACCAAAAGTCCATTTTACACCGGAGTTCTCCTTTAAGTTCAAAAAAATTAAATGTTACTTAAGTATATTTAAAATAGTTTAATTTTAGTACAGTTAAGTACACTTGGCACAATGTAAGTAAGACTTTTGTGCTATTTTTATACGGTAATTAAGAAATACTTAAGAAATACTTGAAAACAAGATTCATTCATTCATGTTTTTTGCATATTTAAAGGAGAACTCCGGTGTAAAATGGGCTTTTGGTTTTAGTGTAGTAAAACATGATAAAAACATGATTATTTACCTTTGATGAATAGCTGATTAGCACACCTCCGTTTGTCCAAACACCCTTCAGACTGGGTGACACGGGGCATAATTGCCCCTAATAAATCGCTTTTTCCACTGATATCCAGCTCAAAGTAGCTTCACACACATCCTTGCTAGAATCCACAGAGCCCTGGCCTTTAAAACGAGGCATTAATAACTTAAAAAGTGCACAAGAAGCTTATTAAAAACCACTGTTTACATCCTATAACGCTAGCTTCAGCTTCGAGCGCAACCATAATGGACAGAGGTAAATACTTTTTATCATGTTTTACTACACCAAAAGTTCCTTTTACAACAAAAATCTCCTTTAAGTAAGAAAAAAAAATGTTACTTAAGTATATTTAAAATAGTTTCATTTTAGTACAGTTAAGTACACTTTAAGTACAATTTAAGTAAGACTTTTGTACTATTTTATACTGTCGTTAAAGTATAATAAGTATAAAAAAAAGGTTGTTCCATTTTAGCACTCTTTAAATATACTGATTAATAATAATGTGGCTACAAGGACACTTACATAGTGGTATATATAATAATGCTAAGTATACTTTAATCTACTGTTTTTTCACTAGGGTAAGACTTTCATTTCAGTGATTTTTCTCACGCCTTCAGTTCTCTAAACCCCAGTTACTCCTGCACTGTCGCTTTTCTGTCCTCCAAGTCCTGGAAACTGTGCTTTTGTGAGATTAGTCTAGCTGTAACAGAGGTAGACGAGCACGATCAATACCTGATGTAAGTGGTCCGCCAAGGTCGCCGACCCCGCTGTACGATGACCAGGAAGGAGCCAGTCCTCTTCTGACTGATAAATTCCGGCTGATTGACCCTCCCTGACCTGGGCTGTATGGGTCAGTCTGGCCGGAGAGGCTGGAGAGGGCGGGGCTGGCTGTTGGACTGGTGGGCTGGTGGTCAGTGGGCTTGTATCGTAATGAAGTGGTCACTATTGCTTTTCTGTCACTCAGCAATTACAGGGAGAGATATGGTGCCATAGATAGGTGGTGAATGGAGAGGCAGGTCATCGGCTGCAGAATGGCAATGAGCAGGCAGGGGAGCAGTAAAGTGACATGTAAAATACTCCAGTATGGACTGATAATGACCTTCAGGAAGATGGATCACGGAGAGCCACTGGAGACCAGTGACGTTCGTAGACGTTGACCAGCAGATACAAGGGTTGGACAATGAAACTAAAACACCTGGTTTTAGACCACAATAATTTGTTGTGACGACGGACAGTTCCGATGGAAACAGGAGAGTTTTGGATACAATCTGGGTTAGCACCCGAACATCACTTTCAGACAGCTTCTTCTTACAGTGTCCACAGTTAATCCTGTTGGATGTGGTTGGTCCTTCTTGGTGGTATGCTGACATTACCCTGGATACCGTGGCTCTTGATGCATCACAAAGACTTGCTGTCTTGGTCACAGATGCTCCAGCAAGACGTGCGCCAACAATTTGTCCTCTTTTGAACTCAATGTGCAATTAATGAAGATTGACCACCATGCTGCTCCAATTTAGCCATAAAACCTCCCACAGTAAAATGACAGGTGTTTCAGTTTCATTGTCCAACCCCTGTACATATAAGTGTGATGGTGTGAGGTGTCACCAGGGCTTGGTAGTAAAGTATGTATTAGAAAACAATGGTTTTCACTGTGTATTATACTGTATTTTCTGCACTTTAAGGTGCACTTAAAATCCTTTAATTTTCCCCCCAAAAAATTGACAGTGCACCTTAAAATCTGGTGCTCCTTATGTTTAAATTCTACCAGTCAGGTATTAAGGAGCAGTAAAGCCACTCTACTGAAGTACGAGTTATAAGGGTGAGTTTTCAGTGAAGTTTCTCCATTTACAGAGATGAGGATTTCATTTTCCAGCAGGATTTGGCACACTGCTCACACTGCCGAAAGTACCAATTGGTTTTATTTAATATCACAATTTTCTGAGACACTCATTTTGGGTTTTCATTGGCTGTAAGCCATAATCATCATCAATAATAAAATAAATAAACGCTTAAAATACTGTAGATCACTCTGTGTGTAATGCATCTTAAACTAAATTACTGTAATAAATTAACTTTTCAATTCTATTCAATTTTTTTGAGACTCACCTCTATATGTAGCTTCCTTCAGACACATACCTTCACACACTGAGGGCTTTTCCTGTACAGGTCAGTAGAGGCCTAGGGAACCCCCACCAGCCGCCACCACCTGAGACCCCTGCACATTCCTCCGTCCGCTAACTATTTAGTTGTCAGTGATTTGGTTAAGTGGAATTGACTTTTATCTGCGCTGTGCTGTGGGGCTGCTACCGGCGATACACATTACCCCCCCCCCCCCCCCCCCACAACACACACACACACACACACACTTCCCCTCTCAGCCTACTGCCTGCTCGCAGCCCCTGTGTCACATCCAGCACATTGCTATTGGCAGGCATGGCGCAGCTGATCAATAACACAGGTCAGGGATGGCCCGCGGCCCCGCCGAGCTGCAGACTGAGCTATTGATCCGGACCTCAGCCTCTCCATGCTCTGCACAGGGCCCAGCGTGCCGCCGTGTCCTGACGTCTCCTGGGCAGGGTCGCAGGAAGCCCTGTAGAAGAGTGTGTATTCCTGTATGAGTGTATAAAGTGTATATAGTGTGTGTGTGTGCTAGGTATTGGTAGATATCATTTTTTAGTTTTCTGCTTTAATTTGTCCCAAAATCCAGATTTAAACTGGTTTAGAATTGAGCATATTGAGAGACTTTATTTTTAAACGTTTTTTATTACACTTTAGAGCATATATAACTATTAAAAAGTTAAATTATGACCACATACTGTAATACATTCTACATTTAATCTATTTGTGTCGAATGGTTTAATACTAAATCATGAAAAACAATGCAATTATGTACTTTGTATCTTTTTTCTTTCTCTTTTTTTACATATTTATTTAAGTTTAATTGTATATACCACATGTATCTCATAACTGAATGCTATACTGAATAATATTAATATTACCAGGATTAAACTGGTTTAGAATTGAGCATATTGAGCATTTGTCTTGGTGAGAGCAACACAAGTATGACATGTAACAGTTACACAGACTATTGACAAACATTACACTAAAAAAAAGGTACTATAAATAATAAATAGAATAAGAATATGGTTAAACGTACTAAAGGAATAATGGGCACTGAAAAGCAATAGAAGCTAAGCGATATATAAACTGAAATAAAATTAAATCAGTACTGTACGCATATGAATATTATTGTATCCAGACATTCCTGAGGTAGGTTTATGTTATATATTGTTTAAAGAAAGTTGCAGAAGAAAGTTACATTACATTACAATTGAGCGAATTGTAAATGCAGTCAGTACAGTTCAGTAAGTGAGGGTTGGAGTAGTTAAGGATGCTATAGCTCTGTGAAAGAAGCTGTTAGCGTGTCATGTTGTGCTGGTTTTGATGGTTTTGATGATGATAATATAAGCAAAATAGCAGACAAAAATTGTGGGGAAGAGTGAAAAAAAAGATGTGTTTTGTCTGAAATGGGACTCATTTTTTGTTATTTTGACTTTTTCTGAATTCATTCAAAAACTACAGCTTATTGTACAAAGGTCAAAAGGTCAATCTGAGCAGAACAATCATAAAATGTGGACAAAGGACAACATTCTGACTTAGATTCTGTTACAATGTTAACTTTACATATTTTCCACTTTATAGGCCTAGACTGCCTAAACTGCAGAATGCCTCATCGTGCTAGTTTGAATGTGCTTGAACCCTCAGATTGCCGCTTGCGGCTGTATTTATTATTACTATTATATTATCTGTAATGACATTGTAATTATGTGCATTTCAAACTTCACTTCAGTGAAGTTTAAGCACTTTTATTATACACAATAAAGAAAGAAAGGCCATGGTTTTGTTAGTGACAGAAGGTCTGCATTAATTGGCCTTTTGTGCATAAAAGCATAGCGCAGACTTTGCGACGCCCCTGCCTGCCCTGCACCACTCGCGGCTACTATAGGTGCTGGTGATGGATCTCAGGCCTCGGTTCTGTCCGCAGCTCTGGCCCCAGCAGGCTGGCTTTTCTGCAGGGAAAACCCTCCTTCTTTTAGTCTTTTTTTTTCGTTCTTTTCTTTCTCCGTCCTCCTGCCACGGCACACTGTCTCGCCTGCCTGCCTGCCTGCCTCCCGCTTTGCCTGCCTGCCTTCCTGCTGCTTTGCCTGCCTGCCTGCCTGCTTGGGCTGCTTGTTTTTGTAGCTAGTTTTAAGTGCTTCTCCCTGGAGCTCCTCATCAGCAACTTAATAAGAGCTCTTGGGAACAATTAAACACCGTCTTTAACTGTGTTCTAACCACAGAGGTAAAAATAATCGTAAAAATGTTGCCAAATAGAGGGGGCTCCGGGGGGAGCGTTCAGAAATCACAGTCTCCGGCTCTGCTCTGTCCTGTATTCCCCCAACTGGAGCGCAGGCAATAGCTGACAGAGCCGCAGCCTGTGACAGACACATTTACTCAGCTTTCTGCTGCAGCCCCCTGTGGCATCGCAGCTCGCTTTACCACCAGCGCGATACCCCTCCCTCACTCACCCTTCCCTTCCTTTTCTCTTTCT
Source organism: Astyanax mexicanus (assembly GCF_023375975.1). NCBI lineage: Eukaryota > Metazoa > Chordata > Actinopteri > Characiformes > Acestrorhamphidae > Astyanax > Astyanax mexicanus. The sequence continues at coordinate 37,485,168 of NC_064423.1, read as the reverse complement.
CTTTTATTTTATTTCTTCTTTCACAGTGCTGGAACTGACATGCAAATAAATATGTATTGTCTTAGTTGACTTTGTTGTCAGCTCCGTGAGATGTTCGGCAGAACGTCGTCGGCAGAAGTACGTGCTGTTATTACAGGGATATCTCTTGTTCTGGTTATGGAGGAAATTAAGTTTTTTTCAGAAATGTTGTCATTATTTATCTATTTATATATATATATATTTATTAATTTATTTCTTTTTGTTTATTTGCTGAAGAGAGCTTACAGTGGCACACACACATACAGAAGAAGAGCGAAGGAGAATAACTCTTTAGATCAATGCATTTGTTGCTTTTGATGCAAAGATATAATAAAAACATAAAAATATAAGCAGATAAGCATATGTCCTGCAGCTGTAATAGAAAATAATGTCCATTAATTTTATTAATTTCGGCATCGCCAGGACAGCTCTCTTATTAGAGGATTCAAAAAATAAAAAAGGCATAAAAGGCCTGATAGAAGCCATATTGTGTCATGCCTCCTTTTTTCTTCCTCCTCCTCCTCCTCCTTCCTCCTGTAAGAGATTTACTCTGCTTTTGCGCCGCCGAGTCTCGAGGGGAACCAGAACGCAATACCCAAAAAACCTGCACTCACTTATAACACATAACTAACTTCTTAGGCTTTAACTCTTTAACTCGTCTCAGCTCAGCTCAAGTTGTACTTGCTGACCCCCTTTTTTTTTTTGCTCTCGCATGTTGTTTTATTGAATAATAATGGAAAAATTTCAATCTTTTCTAATATATTGTATGTTTCTCTCTCTTTTTTGTATCTTTTCCCATAGGTGGCGCTATCACTTTGAGAAAATGGCCTCGCTTTGAACATCTCTACCTACTGTGGATGCTCCGAACCAAACCAAACCAAACCAAACCCCGCTACAGGGCTTCATAGCTTTGACAAGCCCGGGAAATACCTGGAATTCTAGGGCTGCATCATTGGAAGCCCTTCGCCAAAGGGACTTCCTTTTAGTGCCCAGGCACTGGATCTGAAAGCTTTATCTTCTTATACTTCAGTCTTATTCTGAATTCTGAACATACCAAAATAATAAAAATAAAAAAACAAACACGAAAGCTTTAACCAGAGGAGACGTGATAGCCTCGGCTGGCCTTCTTTACCAAAAAAAAAAAACACCCAAACACCCACCGACCAAACAACCAACCAACCAACTGCCACCGCGAGGGTTGTGACCTTTTCCGGCGCCTGGCTTCAAACGGACACTTGAAACGAGGGACACGGTCAGAGAGGGGCTTCCGAGCGGCGGCGAATCGAACCAGCCGAACCAAAAACCACATCAGGTAAGGCTGCGAAATAACCTCTGCTCCCTGCTGGCTTGCTCTCCTACAAAGCCCTCGAGTTCCTCTGAGGCTTCTGAGGTCCAGCAGGGCTCCGTGCTGGGCCCACTGGCGAGGCTGCAGATAAAGCGAATGGGCTTCCAGGCACCGCGGTCTGTCTGTCCCTGTGGGATTAGGGAGGTGTAATAGGTTGTTTGGTCAGTAGATGCTCGTGTTGGGCTGCTCTCAGAGATCCCACAGCTGCTGGCTGTTGCTGATATCTGTCTACAGACGTCTACGGAGATTGGAGATAGACGGGCATGAGGTTCAAGTTCAAGATCAGGTTCAGAATCAGGTTCAAGACTTGACCGCATGCAGATACGCATTAGATATGCTTACAGTCACAGATTAAGCTTTCTTTTCTTGGTTTGGAACTTGTTTAGCAGCAGGTTGCCGGCTGCATGGCTGCATTGCTGCATAACTGCATGGGTGGTGATACAGTGCAGTAATAAAAGCAAAGTTACGCAACTTTTTTTTTTTAGCTCTCTTTTTATATGCGACATGACATTAGCTCGTTCCCCTGTAATGCACGATAAGCTGACATGCTATATTTTTTTGGGTGCTTTCGCAACCAACACCCCTCCCCCAGCTCGAACCCTGTGTAATCCTGACTGAAAGTAAATGGTGTTTATGGAATTAGGCGAATAAAAAAGGAAAACAGGCAGAACGCAGGAGCGGCTCGGTATCAGGTGGGATCCGAGGCGAGCGGCGGGCCTTTTGTTTGAAAAGTTCAAAGTAATTTCGCCCAAATTTGGGTCAAGGCAAATTATAAGTACGCAGCGGGGCGCCGTCTTTATTTATTTTTTTTATTTGTATTTTTATTTTAATGCCAGGGAAGGAGAAAGCAGGCAAGCAAGTAACAAATAAATAAATAAACAAGTTAAAAAGCAAACTGATTCCAGGCTTTGCTTTAGCTCACTTTAGCTCACAAGTATTTGAGTTTTTGTTTAATTATTTATTGTGCTTTCTCTTTTTTTCTTAAGCATAGGATACTACAAAAAAAATAAAAAATAGCATGCAATAACAATAGCAATAGCATTCAGAAGCATTGACCTCAAACAGTATGCATCGCTGCTAGGCCTGTCACAACATTTAAACAATTATATTATCGACCTATCCTTCACTAAATGGACATGACCTCAATCATTTTAATAAACGTCCATGTGATATCGCCCATTGTGTTTGTACTTACAAAATGTGTCTGTGGCAATGACTGTAGACACAGGGAGTAAATGAACTCAAAACGTACCTTTATTAGGAAAAATGAAAAAATTAACACCCAAAACAAACTTCGCTTAACTTTAGTGTTGCCTCAGCCTCTTCCTCTCACCATCAACTTATCTCCAAGCATCATGTAAAGACTGAGGCAAAGTCTTTATGCTGGTCCAACGTGCGCCAGCTGGGACAGACCGGGGCGCCAGCTGGGACAGATATGACTAAAACCTACTTTGGTTCAAGTTGGGAACTTTTCGTGTTCCAAAATTACGTCCGTGAACAGAAATGGATTAGATATTTGTTTATTATCTTTAAAATTGTGCAATTCCTTTGTTATGTTACTATGTTTATCATTATAGTAGTGCCATTTAATGGTCTTAAAATGGCAACAATATCGTTTATCTCAATCATTTCGTTCGCAACAATTTTTTAGTGTGACAGGGCTAATCACTGCTAATTGAGGGCATGGTCAACATGAATAGAAAAGAGCAGCCATGCGCCGTAAAATGGGTGAGCGGCGACTGACTGACAAACTGACCAATCGACTGACCAAAAAGGAAGCAAGCATGCAAGTATGCCTTTCCCCATTGCTTTCTACCCACCCTTTTCTCAAGTAAGGGCTGAAGCAAGGTCTTTATGCTGGTCCAACGAGTGCCAGCTGGGACAGACCGGGGCTGCACGTCATGTCTCTTCGCAATGTGTATATTCATATATATATTATTTATGACTAAACCCTACTTTGGTTCAAGCTGGGAACTTTTCGTGTTCCGAAATTAGGTGCGTGAACAGGAATGGATTATTAGTTTATTATCTTTAAAAGGGTGCAGTTCAGTCTTTGTATAGTAGTGCCATTTAATGCTCTTTAAATGCCAAAAATATCGTTTATCGCAATCATTTCATTTGCAAAAAATTGTTATTGTGACAGGCCTAATCGCTGCTAATTGAGGGCATGATGAGCATGCATGGAAAAGAGCGAGCGACTGATCGACCAACTGACCAATTGACTGATCAATCGAATAACCAGAAAGCAAGCAAGCATGCAAGGAAGCAGGCATGCAGGCGTACAAAAGGCCAGAGAGATAATACTCTGGGAGTTGTGGTCAGTGGACGCCCCCGTCAGGAGGACGATTCGTCCCCCCCTTTCCCTTCTATTTGTCTTTTGCCGTTGCCTTTCTACCCTCCCTCCCTCCTTCCCTCTCTCTTTTACTTGCTCCCTCCATCCCTCCCTCCCTCCCTCGCTCCGTCCGGGAGTGCTAATGGAATAGCGCTCGTAGCCCTGGGCTCCAGCACCAGGCCCTGCTCTGCATGTGGGATGCACTTTGTGCTGCAGCCGGGGTCGCTCCCTTTGTGCCAGCCCTCTTTGGCCTGGCGGAAAAAAAGAGCCATGCATGATTTCATACATGAAAGATATATGTAATTGGACAGCAGCGCCTATACGCTGCTGCATTTACAATTCTAAACAGATAAGGCAGATCTCTCAAGCTTTCAGTCTGTCTCTCTCTCTCTCTCTCTCTCTCTCTCTCTTTCTTTCTTTCTTCGGTCTTGGCTTGCCCTTCCTGTTTTGTATTTATTCGTTTATTTATTTATTTATTTGAGAGAAAAAAATATATATATTTATATTTATTTGCACAAATTTGGCCAGCGAACAGCGTTCAGCGCTTAGCGAAAAAAAAACCCTGAAATGCACAAATCACACGTAACCGTTACAACACATCACATTTTTCCCCTGTTTTTCCCCCCACCTTTCCAAACATGCATTTTTATGCATCTGCTTCTGCTGTAAAAAAAAAAAAAAACGCTTGTTCCGATTCGTTCTGAGCTGTGGGCTGCTGGCTATTTGAAAGCTACCCTCTCTTTAGATTTAGATCCCGTGAGGTGCTACCGAATATGACAAATGACAAATGAAAAGAAAAAAAGTCTACCTTTGATAAGTGATTTCTGGATTGGGATTGTGTGTGTATGTGTGCATTTGACGTATATATGTGTGTATATGTGTGTATATGTGTGTGTGTGTGTATGTGGGTGTGTGTGTGCATATCAGTGATCAGTAAGGGTGTGCCATATCGTATTGTACACAATAATGTTGCCACCATTTTTTAAATGATAAAAAAAAATCTATATTGTGATATTAGCGATATTATTGAAAGCAGTCTTGCTGTTTTGTATTTGCTTTAATATTTGCTGCATTTAATTTGAATTGTTGGTTTGCGTAGACTAAATATGCTGCACTTTCTTTTTGTGACATTATTATTTATTTGCATTGTAATACATATTTTTTTATAATACAGTCTTAAGTAAGCTACTGTTAACGGAATAAAAAATAAATATCATAGTTTTTCTTTTTTTTTTTGTTTCTACTGAATGCTTTTAGTGAAGTGAACTGAATTTGGTTTGTTGCTGTGGTGTATTGTAGTATGTATATTAGTCTATATTTAAAAAAAAAAAAGTCAACATTTCATTTTCATATCGCCTAAAATATATATCATTATCAACAAACATACACCAGAAATATTGTGCAATTATTTTAGGGCCATATGGCCCACCTCAGTGATCACCTCACTAGTGATCTAATGATCAGTTGATCTGTTGATTATTGGTGATTGTACGCTTTTAGTGAGCTTTATAGTTATAGTTAAAACACTCATGTTTGAGGCCTGCATTTGCTTTATTTATACAGTATTTAGTGTTTGTATCTTCAATATTAAAATATTTTTATATTATTTTTATATTATTATGATGATGAGCATTAATATGTATGGAAAGCTGCGGAATGATGGGTTAACCTGATCATTCTGTAAACCTGAATTACTTCCAGCAAAATCCGTTCCGCTTGTTTGATGTCCGACTGGGTGCATGTGCGTGTGTGTGTGCGTGTGTGTGTGTGTGTGTGTGTGTGTGTGTGTGTGTGTGTGTGTGTGTGTGAGCTGCTTATTGTAAGTGTGTGTGTGTGTGTCTTTCTAACTATTGCACACCTCTAGTAGTGATCAGTTGACATTATTGGTGATTGTAAACTTAAAGTGAGCTCAATAGTTAAAGCACCCATGTTTGTTTGAGGCCTTTGTTTGCTTTATTTATTTGTATTTATTGTTTGAATCTTAAATATTGAAATAATGAGATATTAAAAGCTGCCTGTAGTCCTGCATCCTGTAGTTTTATTTTTTATATTTTTTTTTCCCATGATGATGAGCATTAATATGTATGCAAAGCTGTGGAATGATGTGTTAACCTGGTCATTCTGTAAACCTGAATTGCTTTTAGCAAAATCCGTTCCGCTTGTTTGATGTCAGACTGGGTTCGTGTGTGTGTGTGTGTGTGTGTGTGTGTGTGAGCTGCTTATTGTAAGTGTGTGTGTGTGTGTGTGTGTGTCTGTCTGTCTGTCGCCCACCTCTATTAGTGATCAGTTGACATTATTGGTGATTGTAAACTTAAAGTGAGCTTTATAGTTAAAGCACCCATGTTTGTTTGAGGCCTTTAAATAAAGCGTTTGCTTTATTTAGACAGTATTTATTGTTTGTATCTTAAATATTTAAATATTATGATATTAAAAGCTGCCTCATGTTATTTTATTTTATTTTTTTCCCTATAATGATGATGAACATTAATATGTATGCAAAGCTGCGGAATGGTGTGTTAACCTGGTCATTCTGTAAACCTGATTTACTTCCAGCTAAATCCGTTTCGCTTTGGTGCATGTGCATATGTGTGTGTGTATATATATGTGTGTGTGTGTGAGCCCTCTTGTTTGGTGGCTTTTGCTTTTTTCACGTACACACCCTCCTGCAGAGTTTATATAGTGGCAGGGTAAACACCTATCCTGTTAATTACTGTAACGAGCTCACACTTCAGCCGGGCAGCGGCCTCTCTAATGGTCTGCTTTTATGGGCACACCAGGCCTCGGACCAGCCTCTTCCGGCCTCCGCAGGGCCGTGGACCACATGCCAGGGGGCCGGCGCACTCTCAGACCCCCCTCCCCCGTCCCTGTTCCCCTTCTACACCCCTCTACTGCAGCCCACCTGCTTTGGAGCCCCAGAGGTCAAGGTTAAGCGTCGCGTAACTCGGCTCCAGCCGCCCCAGTCCCCGGCAATTACGCCACAGCCGCGTCACCCCGCGCCGAGGCGCTCGGTGCAGAACCAGGGCTCGGGGACGGCCACGGCAGCCGGTCAGTGTGGGAAAAGGCTGGATGTGGCAGCAGTGGCAACCTGTGATTTCTGCTGCCTGGTTATAATAATAATAATAATAATAATAATGCTATAAAGGGTCGCAGATCTCCATCCAGCACAGTGCCGGCCGGCGAGTGACACAGCAGCCTGCTTTACACTGTCCACAGAGTGTCCACGGTGTGTCCAGAGTGTCCACAATGTGTCTAGAGTGTCCACAGAGTGTCCACAAATCATTAGCATCCACCTTTTAATATTACAGAGTTATTATAGAGTTATTAATATTATTATTAATGTCTATAACAAGGTACTAGTTATTATGTTATCATCATCATTGTCATCATCATCATACTGTATAATCACAGAAATCGTGATCAATAATTGGTCAATAATTAGGCTTTAAAATTATATTATTATAAAATATAATATTAAATATAATTGTATTATATTTGATTAATTTGTTTTCATTTCTGAAACCAGTACACAGTGCACAGTAAATGCTCCTGCAAAACAAACAAAAAACAGAATTTTGCCTCACATTTCTGTCTTTTCATTTAAATATACATGTTAAATTTTAATATTAGGATCAAAATAGTGCATTACATTATAACTACATGCTGATTTGTGTAGTAATAATAATCAAAGCTTAAAGTATTCATATTGTGTTTAAATATTTAAGTTTAGTTAAATTAATTAGTAATTATTTGCTGATTTGTTGAAATTACAAATGCTTTACGAGTATGTGTTCGCAATGTTTGCAAATGCTGCTTAAGAATCTGCTTAATTACAGATGTTGATCCCTTGATTAATTAATTAGAATCCAATTAACGAACATTTATATGTAAATTGTAGTTTTAACTGAAATATTTGTTTTAAAAAAACGTAATTACCAACATAATTAATTGTTAATCATAGCATTACTTATTAATTGTTATAACATCTAATACGTGACTGTTTAATATTAATTAATAAGTATCATTAATTGATCATTAATGATAATAATATCAATATCTTAAGGAGCTCCATATTAAGACATATTAAGAGTTGTTTTTGTTTTTTTTTTTTGCTCCTTTCTTGTTTTGCATTTTTTTACTATTATACTTTTTTTTTACAATTAACAATAAGAGCAGAATCAAATGCATTTTAACCTATATATAGTTTGCATATGGGCATATAGATTATTGCATATATTGCATATAGATATATTGCATATTTATAGTGTGTGTATGTTTATTTTATTAAATTTTTTGTTTTATTTTTGTATTATATATTTCACAATATTCCACTGCATCGTTTGTGATGTTGTGTAGCCTATATTGTGTATATGTTTACGGATGTATATTGAATTATTGGGGTTTATTGGCATATTTCTATACATATATTTGTGCTTGTGTGAATGTGTGTGTGTGCATGCTTTCAGGCCCTCTAAACAGAGTGTGTGTGTGTGTGTGTGTGTGTGTGTGTGTGTGTGTGTGTTTGTATATGTGTGTGTGTGTGTGTGTGTGTGTCTGTATTCTGCATCAGTGGGTGTGGTAGCTCCGGCTTCTTCTGCTGCCTTATCCTGAACGCGCCTTTCAGCGCGCGCTTGGGTGGCTCAGAGCGCGCGCCGGTGCCACTGTGTGCGCCTTTATTTCAGCGCTGCGCTCGCGGGAGGCTAGACTGCGCCTCTTTTACGTGTTTTTGCGTGTTTTCGCGTGTTTTTGCGTGTTTCGTGTATTTTCTTACCTGACCAGAGAGAGAGAGCGCGCGCGCACACACACACTCGTACACACTCGTACACACACGCAGACAGCGACATTGCCGCGCGCTCTGGACTAAGGCTCGCTCCAGGCTGCTCTCTGGTTCCCCCTCATCTCTCCAGCTGCTGCGCGCGCTGCGTTTGGCTGGCTCGCGCTTTGGAAATGTGCGCGGTGTGTTTTAAGAGCGTTCATAAAGCAGCCATAGAGCTCAATGACATGACAATAACGCACAGAGCCAGAGGCTCACGTGCACTGTGCAGCGAGGTCATACATACACACACACACACTGAATGAAGTGACAGCATTGCAGGCGCGTGCTGACTGTGTCTATACACCATCAAACAAACATCAAACATCATTCGTCAATCGTTTTACATCGTTTTGTTTTAAATGGTCTGATCTGGTCTCACACACTCATACAAAACAGCAACAGCAAAATGTATAAATATATAAATGTGTAACGTGTATAAATGATAAATTAAATTAATCATAAAGCAAATGTAATCATGGAGTTTTGTAAATTATATCAAATAATTGCATCAATAATATTTTATTCTCCATTTTTATAGTCCTCCAGGCCGCCCTTTGAACGTCTAGCATTTTTCTTTCATATTCTATGTCCATCCGTTAGATTTTTTTCATCCTTTTTTCGGACTAGAATCGTTTCGAATAAATCAAATATTTATAAATAAAATCATCACTAAAAAGCCGTTTTAATTTCACATGCGTCATTAACAACACCTATACTGTAAACGGAATATAAACTTTATAATTTGCATAATTAATTAACGCTGTAAAAAGTGTGCGTAATGAGCATAGTTTGAAACAAACTTCTCCTCGTTAGGGTTTATTATTGGCGGATTAATTATTCAAAAAAATGAATGCAAATTAAAATGTATTTGATTAAAATGTTAAAATGATGTTGCTTTAAGGAAACGTGCGAGATCAGTCACACACTCATTTTGAAAAGAACGTGTTTTTTTTGTTTTTTCAACAAAAAACTTAATTAAAATAAAACTAATTAATGAAGTTCATTAGCGAGTCAACAAAAACAAAGCGAGTTCGTCACGAACAATCCTTTTATTAATTGAAGAAAACATGCAAACATCACGAAACGTTTTGTAAAGAAATAAAAATAAAATTAAAAATACATATCAAACATGAGATAGCAATGATAAAGAAAACATCTTATCATAATCAGCAAGTATAGTAAGTATAATCAGCAAACACTGGACATTAAAAATAGTTTATTTTGGTCTTAAAATAAAATAAAACACATTTGACAACATTGCTGTTTGTAATCTTGCGTAATATTGCGTTTTGAGGTCATTTACATAATACGTTAAAACGACGATCAACACATTTACAAGTATTAATTCACCACACAGTATCTTCTAACATCGAACATCACAAAGGTCTGTGTAAAAAAACAGGTAAATCATTTTAAACCAGTGTTAATCAGCACCTTTCCTTCTACACCGAATCTACACGAGCATCATAAATACAGAGAGTTTCTGTGGCATCACATTTCACACATACCGGTGCATTGAACAAATGCAGGTGTTTAAAAAGGCGTGAATTAAATATTAATAGACATTTGGAAAATATGTTGATTTGGTTTGTTGGGCAGATTTTTCTTTCATAAGCCTTACATAAAAAACGCTCAGATTTTCTACAACCCCACCATTCAGCACGAACACCAGCACGAGCTCTTTTTTCATGTATTCCTCTCTTTATCCCTTAAACATATCACAAAATACAAAATTAGAATAAAATTCAGTCTATTTCTTTGATTCTTCTTCTTAATTGTTATTATTATTTGTTGGGATTCGTATGTGAATGAGACGAAATATTCCAAATTAATTCGTGATTGTTAACAAAGTACAGTGCTTATTGGTTTGATTTGTCCATATTTACAGCCACCACCTTTTTCATGTATCGAGACACATATTTACTCTGTATTATATTTCTATATATTTGTTTATTATTATTTTTTCGGTGGCAGTAGCCACGAGACTGTGGTCTCCTTTAAAGTCCGTTTATATGATATGACTTTTTTTTTTTTTTTGGCACGACAAGACATGTATAGGCTCCAAAATTTCATATTGTAAATCGACTAAATGCAGAATCAGATTTGGAGAAAAGCTGCTGCAGCTTTGGAACTCCACGATTTTCTAAATCAGCTCGACAGGTCAGAGATGTCCACTCAGATGTGTCTACTCTAGAGAATTATTTATTAATATTTTTATGCTGTCTTTAGAATATTTAGGATATTTGTTCACTGTCTTTAGACCAGTCGGTTGGTGCGCGTTGACCTGAAAGTGATAAAGCAGTGGTTAAGCTCGTGCACTTTCTTTTGGTTGAATTCGTTTTTTTTTAGGAATGAAGACTAAAAAGGCTTGAATTTCTGCCGGTCTGTTTGGGGCTGCTGTTGAGGGGTAGAGGCGTGATGGGATGGAGAGAGGTAGCCCCCCGGGGCAGGGAGCAGCCCTTGGCCGGAGTGAACATAAGAGGGCGCTGCCATTGCACCTGGGAACCCGTCCTGCCCCGGCCGGCCCCAGCGGTCGGGCCCACGGCCGGACAGTCCTGCCCCGCCGCCTGCCTCCTACTTAACTGCGGCTCCAACTGTTGCCCATTAGGCTGGAGCTACTTAACCAGCAACTTATGCCTGGTTTATCCGGTCATATATATGATATGCAAATATGCAAATTATGTCAAAGACTCTAAAACTTGCAGATGTTGTATAAATTCAGACGCAGTAAAAATAAAATCTTAAAATCTGGCAATAAAATCAATATACGCTAAAATAAAAACAAAACAACATCTTTTAAAGACACTGTAGACCAACGTGGACCATCCTGCGTTTTTTTCTATATTAACACAACCCACCCCTCACCCCGGATCCACCCCACCCCAGTCCCCCAAATCCAAATCCTTCGACCTAAATGCTATAGTCGCTTTAATAAAGTTTGGGCACTGTTGGCAGACAGCTGCTTTTTATCTTGAAAACGCGTTTCACCCGCTCTCATTTCCTCACCGCGAGCTTTTGGGGCTTTATTATTCAAGAATGGCACGCGCGCTGCATGAGGTTAGAAAGAGCATTGGTTCCGACAACACAAAAATCCGTGATCCCACATCACCCTAATAAAGCGGTTGTTTTTTCTTTCTTTCTGATAAATCAAATAGAAAATACAAATAAATAAACACATTTTCTTAAAAATCAACACGTAAAAAAGATGCACTCAAGACTTCCTTAGTGAATGAATGATCAGTCTGAAATTCAGAATATATCTAACAGAAATTATTCACTATTTTTGTCCCATAGTGATTCTCCTTCTCCTTGTGACTTAAAATCTAAGAAAAAAATAAATAAAGTGGTCCATGCTGATATGGCTGGTATAACTCCAAAGTGAAGGAGTGGATGTGATTTGAACCATACGAGCTTGTCAGACTAGTATGGGATTTTTATTATTTTTTGTTTTTTTGCATGTAACATGCACTGCTAAAGCTTTACAGATCCAACTTATATTTCCATATTTCAGATTTTTTATTGACCATGTAGTGATCCAAAGTGCTGGTTCGGTCTGTTGGTTTGTGGAGCACGCCAGCTTTTAAGGCTAGCTTAGAGAGTCAGGACGATAGATGGATGAATACATGTAAAAACAGACAGCAGTAGAAAGGAACTATTTAATAAAGCTACGAGTGCCAAATTTGAAATATATACTATACAAATTATACAAAATATAAATATAAGCAAACAAACAGCCATGTCATAACGCTGTCTACTCTCTTGCACACTATAATTACAATGTTGTAAAAATGTTGTGTTGTTTTTGATTTTTCTAAAACGTTGTCACAACATTATTACAATCTCATTCTTACGTTACATTACGTTTTAACAACTTTTCACAATTCAAATCGTGTTTGTTTATACATATTCTACAAATAGAAGACATACATTGCAATGTGTTGGCAAAACGTGACCGATCACAACCTCACCATGTTTGCTGGGTATAGGCTACAGCAAACAAGAAACCATTGCTTCAGTGTAATAAAAAAGGTTCATTTGGACATTGTTCCAACATTTTCTGCCGTCTTAAAACGTTACTACAACGTTCTGAAAGATGTATCTGTGATCATTGCTGGCATTGGCTTTTGGTCATGAGCCTTCCTTTTTCCATCATGTAGCTAGAAGGCATAGTATATTTTAGAAAAATATAAAATAGTTTTGACAACGTTGTGGGCACCAAAACAAGAACGTTATCTAAACGTAAATGTCTTTGCTAGGACATAGAATAAAAATGATTAAAGAATTATTTTTTCAGTATTTAAAAATCACATTATAACCGCAAAGAATCGGCTATTTTCACTTTTCACTTTTCATCTTTCTCTTATTTGTGCAGGTGTGTATACGTGATACACTACTACCTGGGCCTTTAGCTTCCACGCGCTCATACAAGGCTATCAGTAGCCTAGCATATAGCCTTCACGCTTCCAGAGCTCTACATTGGGCCACGGTAAGGTCGGTATTTCTACCATCGGTTAGCACGGATAGCTCCAATACCTCTTCACTTCTCCACCTCAGAAAGCCTCCGCGAGCTCCCCGGCCTCTCTTTATTATCTCCCCGGCCTCCTATCCTCTCTCTCACTCTATTTTCTCTCCATTCATTTTTACAATCTCTCTCTCCCACCCCTGCGTTTTCCCAGGAGACCGGCACATGGCTGATCAGCGCGCGCGCGTCCCAGTGTTTCCCCCCCACCTGCCTCTCTCTCTCCCCGGCCTCAATCAGAGCGCATCTCCGTGCGCCTCGCACGGTTACCGTCCGTCACTCCACCTTTTCCCTCTCTTTCTTTTATTCCCTTTCTTCTTTTTTGTCTTTCCTTTTTTTTAACATCTCCTCTCCTCGCCTTTACCGGTCCTAACGCTCGCGCGTGACAGATGGCACGTGCTAATGTATGTAAAGTCTATTATTTTGCGCAAACATTGAACCAAAACGCGCGACCGATGCTACGTCGACTATGGTGCTGTAGCACAATACAATAAAAACTGTGCATGCATTGTTGTAATCACACACGCACACGCGAGCTCGTGCCACTTTCAAGCCACTCTCAAGGCGACTCTTTTGCGGGGTCAGGGTGCTGCTGTGTTGCATATTGTCATTGTTTGCATGCATTATGCCTCTCTGCACCCCCACCCCCCAAACATCCCCTAAAACCACTAAAACCACCCCCCCTACCCTATCCTAGCCATTCTTTATCCTTCTCTGCTTTTTTTTGGTTGACCATAGCCGAGCACGTGCATGTCTGGAGAGAAGTCCATCATGCATATGGAGATTTTTTTTTTAATGGAGGTTGTATTCTTTGTGTGTTATTTTTTTTTTTTTTGCAATACGAGACTGCTGGACTGCTGTCCATTCATTCCATGGCAGGAACCAAACGAAGATGGATGGACAAATTTTTTTAAACAAAAAATATATGTATATATTTCAAAAACACACTATACAAATTATAATTATATACGTTATATTATTATTACTAAAAATAATATTATCAAATAAATAAAAAAATACACAAAATACACAACACACCATGAAATGTGTATGCATTATGTATTGACTTTTCGTAGATGTCATTTGACTTTTGACAAACATTGAGATTCAATGCTTTTGTTCGTAGCCATGCAATGCAGCAGCATTTAAGTTGTGGTTGTAAATTTCTTTATAAATATAAAATAAAACGATGCACAAACAAACACAAATAAACATAAAACAACACATGCACTGATTTATTTATTATTTTTTATTTGTTTTAGTTTTTGTGGCATCAATGCAATTACATGCATAAAATGGAATTCACTTGCATAAAACAAAAGTAAAAACTCAACGCTTAACAACATTCAACATTCATGCAGAAGTCTATATATATTTATATAACAGTATACAGTATATCAACATGGATATGTGGACATACATGTGCATTCTCGCTGTGCTAATGAGAGAAAGAAATTATAGAATTTATTTGATATTACTTTCTTTTCCAGTAAGCGTTATGTAATGAGCGGAGGTAAGCCGGTTAGCTGTGTTTGGGGGGATTAGGGCGCCTTGGAGCTGTTAGCAGGCAGGCAAAGTGTGCATATTGAGGGGAGAGGAACTGTGCTTTTTTAAGTGAATCCACAATGGTATTATCATGACAAAGGGCTCCGGGGTCCGGGGCCCTGGACGCACGCTTTGGTTTCAGTAAAGAAGGCGCTTTAAGTGACCATCAAGAGCAGGAGACGATGAAACGAGATGTTGAGGCTCGAGCGGAACCTGTGGAGGAGAAGACCTCCCATCATTCGGTCCTACAGATAGATAGATGCTCCTAAACTTACTTCTTACTGCAGTATATCGATTAGTCTTTCAGTGTCCGGCAAAAAATAAAAAATAAATAAACAAAAAATATTACAATTGATTAATGCTGTGCTTTTATTTTCTCTGGTTTGATCTAAACTTTAAATCTACACGGAAGTCAACATGATGATCTACTCCTCAAACTGCTCTAGTGCATTTATTTGGCTTGCAATAAAATATGAAAGATGAAATTCATGCTAAAACATAGCTTCTAAACAAGACTTAGAAACATATTTAAAGGAGATTTTTGTTTTAGCACGTGCAAGCCTTTAGATTTCAGATTTCAGAACACACTCTTCTGAACTATTCTTCTTGTCCTCTTTTGTAACACTATTCGCTGATGTTCGTGAAGGTTTATCTCTGTGTGTGTGTATATATGTGTAATGTGTGTGTGTGATTGTGTGCGTTTGCATTTTGGGCTACAACGTATTTTTTCCTAAAATTAGTTAAATAAAAATACTTATAAATGAACAAATGCATTTACGTCTAAATCCTTAAGCGTTTTCCGAATTGAAGGAAAATAAAGATATCACACGTATCTCCTGGTGTTTGTTTGAACAAGTTTAGTTCAAGTATGGATTTAGGCTATTGGTACCTTGAAACCTACAAACCTAGCTGGTGCTTTTCTTTGGTATTCTTTAGAGTTGTTCGTATGTTTTTTTATTTTTTATTATTGTAATAAGGTTAAAATTTCTGTCTTATCATCTGCTCTGTCAGATCATCTCTCTACACTTGCTTGTTAGAACATGTAAATGCTTTAAAGAATTTAACCAGGTTTGACTTTACGTCAAAAACGTAGCCTATCAGTTCTGCGATCTCGCATGACCGTAAAAAATATCTTTATTCAGTGTATTAGTGTTGAATAAAGGGTAATGTGCAGGCTATCTCATGCACCCGTGCAAGCTTAGAGTTCAAGTTCATGCACGAGACGTGCAAAACAGTGTAAAATAGAATAGAATCGTGCCAAAAGCTGGATAAAAACACGCTTTATTTTATTTAAACAAGCTTGATTAAAAGAGTAGAGCGAGAATTGGAGAAATGTGAGCAGCTCCACGCCTGTCACGCTTCATGTTCTCTTTACACAGCTGTACAAATCTTCCCCTGCTGTCGTTAAGCTTTCGGCGTCTAAAAAAGTGCCAGAGCTGAATGAATATCTCCTTTTCCATCTCCATTTCTATAGTTTAACACTTTTACACTTTCACATTCAACTCCGCGCGCTGTTAAAAATAAAAGAAAACTCTAAAAACCTTCACTTCTCCAAAGTGCCCGTGAACTCGGGCTGCTTCTGGATGGAGTACAGGCTAGGCTGTTGGGGTTTCTACCTCACGAAAGTGAGAGATCAGTACACCCAGACTGAACACGGTGTTTTTATGTAGGTCCGGTTATTGGGTTTTCAAAACCGAGCTAAAGACCCGCACTCGCTGCTCGATCGTATAAGTGAGAACCGAGTGCACGCGCTTTAAAAAAATACTACAACCACAAAAACTCGCTGATTTGTTTAGTTTATTCACTTTGATTACGGTATTTACTTTCTGTCACACGTTTACGTTGTTTATTAAGAGTATTTAAGATAGTCGCTTAGGTTAGGTGTGTATACAAAGTGTGTAAAAGTGTAAAAAGCGATCTTGGACTTCCGAAACTCAAACTTCCGAACTCTCACACACACTCTAAACGTTATCTATACATAATAACATTATACAATATCCTATACGTTCGCATACACGCACGTTGTCGGTTGATAAAGTTAGGGAAGAAAGTGTTTGGGAAACGATCGAAGCTCTGACAGACAGTCTCTAGTAGATTTTTAGATATTCATTAAAAAACACGCGCGGCTCTTTAATAAACACACGCCTTATTTCTAAGGAAAAAGAAGAAAAGCAAAAGTGAGAGAAACGGAGAAAAAGAGAGAAGTATGTAGAAAACAGCGTCCTCGCGACTGCTCGGAGCGTGTTTTCCTTTTCTTTTTCTCGCGCGGCGGACTTTCTCCGCTTTTTTCTTTCTCAATCAAACTCTTCTTCTTCTTCTCTAACCTCGCGCCGCTTAATTCCATATTTTAAATTCCTGATCATTACTTTCCTCGTTCTCCCTTCTTCTTCTTCCTCCTCCGTCCATCCATCCATCCCTCCCTCCCTCTCTCCCTCTCTCTCCTCTCCCTCCCTCCCTCTCTCTCCTTTGCTGAATCTTATTGATCCAGAAGGTGGCTAATTAGCCCTTCCCGTCGTGCCTGTGTAATGAAGCACATGCGCACTGAATTAATCACAGCCATTTTTTTTTGCAGGAAACTAATTAGCAGGAATAAAGATCCAAAGAGTTTTTTTTCCCTTTTCAATCATCAGATCTCACTTTCACCTCTTCCTCTCTCCCTCTAACACGAGACGCATCGCCCGCTTTGCATCCAAATTATTTTTTATATCGCCTTTAACGACTAATACTTCGGGTGTGTGTGTGTGTTTTTTTTTCTCCCCCTCTCTCTCTTCTCTCTCTCTCCTTTTACTCTCCGCAACAACAATGATCTTTCTTTTACCGTCCTAAACGCAAACTGACCGAAAAGGGATCTGCCTTGATGGGATCTTTAGCCAAACCGTCTCGATACTGGATTAAAAAGCGAGGATCTCAAAGCGGCAGCGAAAAATTGTAAGTTTCAACTTTGCTTTCTCTCTCTCTCCCTCTCCCTCTCCTCTCTCCGCTCTCTTTTTCGAGCTTTACGGCGAGGCTACGCCGCTTTCCTACTTTCAATAGCTGGCGAAAGGCTTTTTCGCCCCCTTTATTCCACCCGCCGCCTTGTTTCAGGCGGACGAGTGTCGGAAACTGCAACAAATGTGTAGCAGAGCAGATAGCGACTTATTTTCATGCAACTTGGCTTTTTATTCACTGCTTTTCTACTCGTATCGTTACCTGTGTTTACATCTGGGCTCGTCCTCGTTCTTCTCGCCAGTGGAAGAGAAGAAAAGGGGGGCAGAAAGAAAGACAGCGAGCGATTCCTGTTTTCCGAACAGTTATAGTTGGTGACCGCAAAAATGGCTTTTCTCAAACACATCAAATACATTTATGCCTTCCGAGGCGATCGCGTTGCTTAGAAGGAAGGGATAAGGGTATGGCAGTGTTGCTGCCTGGCTGGCTGGTTGGTGTGCAGGAAGGCAGGCTGGCTGGCTGGGAGTTCACCCGCGCTCGGAGCTCTCGGTCGCGGGGAAGCAAGCGGCTCCTCCCGTCCGCGGAGCTCTCCCAGGACCAGCGGGCGCCGCCAGCGCTCGTAGCCGGGAGAGAAGCGCTGTAGTCCGGCTTCGGGCTCCGGCTGCGACCGCTGCCGGGGAAGCGTAGGGTAGACCTGGTCTGGTGTCTGGTTTTCTCCGCGGCAGAAACCCGCAGTTCTCCGTCCCCTTCTCCTCCGGTCCGTTCTCCCCTGTCTCCCCGTGTTTTTCACCACCGAACCTCCTTCCCTCATTCTTTCATTCGCCCACATCTTTTCCATCTTTATCCTACTTTCCAGCCGCCTTTTCAGCGGCAGTAGGTCTGTCTCCCTCCGCCCTGCTTTGCATTTATTTCAGTTTCCTCTCTGGCTACTTTTTGTCGCCCGCTGTCACTCGGCTCGGCTCGTCTTTGCTTTGCTTTTTCTCTTTTTCCCTATTTTTCACTCCAGTTTTGCTCTTTTTTTCCCGAGCCTTGTTTAAGTCGATTTAGATTTTTTTTCTGCTGATTCCCAGACGGAGTCACATACAAATCGATCGTGTGTGTGTATGAGTGTGTGTGTCTATGTAGGTGTATATGTGTGTGTGGGATAGGGAAAGAGAAAGAGAGAGGGAGAGAGAGAGATGAGTGTGTGAGAGAGGGTGTTGGGTTGGCTAGTAGGCTATAAAGCCAGAGAGAGTGCCCCGGCTCTCCTCCGTGCTGTAGCCGGTCCCCACGCACTCTGGGCGGGGGAAGAACTTCGGAGCGAGCCGCTGATAATTACTCACTCACTTTCTTTTTTAGCGGTTTCTGTTGATTATGGAAAATGATCTGCGTGTGCTATATAGACATAAATCAATGCAGTTCAATCAAACCAGAGGTATAAATACGAACGATTTTATTTATTTTTTTGTATTTTTACATTTTTTGACCAGAATTTGACGTTCTCATTTACGAGACTCTCCCATCATGTCTCATCAAAAGTCAGTGTGAATAAAGAGAGGACAATGAGTCTTCTGTTTATAGAGACGTTTAAGTTGTTGTACAAACTTATAATTTTTTTTTAAATCCTATAAATTAAAATGTTTTAGATTTTAGTAAGTAAAGGTGTGGTGTTGATGGCGATTTGAATTATGAGATGGGTTATTATGGGTTGAAAATAAATAAGTAAAAGCATGGATAAAGGATAAAGGTGGTGGAAAGGAAAAAAATATGTAGAAAGGTGAGAGTCAGTAAGCATCATCAGCAAAGTCATTGACAAAGACATTGGTGTGAAGCTCAGGACGGACTTGGCTTGAGTTTTCCTTGGAGCCAGGTGGTGCTGCACTGTGCATGGTGCAGGTAGTGGTGGTGGTGGACGGTGCAGGGCAGGTTATGGTGGTAACCTGGTGGAAGAAGCAGCAGTAGAAGTAGTAGGTTTAGTAGTGGTGGTAGTCCAGAAGAAGATCCAGAAGGGAGGATGGACGGTTGGACGGGAGGGGAGCAGAGTTGGAAGCCGTGGGTAATTTCCCTCTCAGCCGTGGTGGAGAAGCACAGAGCGAGGAAACTGTGTTTTTTTTCTCCTTTTTTTGGGGGTGGAGGGGGTGAGCCGAGCTGAGGTGGGGGGGGGGTCGGTTGGGCGAGAGGCTTGGGGGTCAGACGGCGAGAAAGAGGGGAGCAGGGGTCACCAAATCAGTGTAAGAGAGATAAAAAAAAACACTAACCCAAGGAAAGGAAAGGGGGAAGCCCTGGTGGTAGCAGCCGAGGGGAAAGCGATGGGGTTGGTGGGTGGGTGTGTATGCCTGAGTGTGTGTGTTGGATTGTGTGTGTGCTGGTTGTGAGCTGGTGAGTGTTGTAGGGTCACACAAAGCCTAGCACTGTAGATAGTTTGGGGTCAGTTTGGGGAAAGTGTGTTTGGTTGTGATGCTCTGGAAAAGTCTAGCAGAAATTTGTGTGTTATGCATTTGTGTGTGTGTTCTTGCTTTCTTTTTTTGCTGAGACTTATAAGCTTTTGGAGGAAAGCATGCATGCAGAGCATGGAGAGAAAGAAAGAAAGAGAGAGGGAGGGAGAGAGTGGAAAGAAAAGGTCAAACAGCCACAGGCCATATCCGAAGAATCAGGGAAGAGGTCAGAAAAACATGAATCTCGAGACTTTTCATCCTTTCATTCCGACTTGTCCCAGGTAGAGGAGTTCGCCAGTGGATGTCCGCTTGGTCCTCCTGGTGATAACACCAAGTGATTGTTGTTTTAATTTTTACACTGTTAAATTTTTATTTAAAATATTTTTTCTATTTTGTGGTGTTTTTTGTGTTTGACTCAAAATTTTACATTCAAATTCGAAGGAAGCGAAAGAGAATAATCGCGGGCGCTGTTCTTCGGGATGCCACATCTGGTTAAGATAATAAAACATTGGACAGCAGCAGGAACATTATCGGGGTGTGTGTGTGTACGTGTGTGAGTGTGTACTGTTCTTCTCTTCTCTTTCTTTTATTTCTTCTTTCATTTGTCTCAATATTTCTTTGTCTTTCTTTTTTTTTTTTTAATTATGTTTATTCCGATTTTTTATTCCCATTTTCTTTTCCTGACATTTTTCGTAGGGGGCATGGCATAGTGGATGGTGCTGGGCAATGGCAATGGTGCTCACACACTCACACTGCCTCCTCCTTCTTTTTGCTTTTTTTTTTAAAAGAGAGAGAGAGAAAGAGAAGAGAGAGGGAAGAAGGAAGGAAGGGAGGGAGGGAGGGAGGAGAAGGACAGATAAGTCAGGATTTTTGTGTCTCGGCTGCACCGTGGTGGTGATGGTGGTGGCAGTAATTACAAACGTCACACAGAAGGATATATAGCATAATATTACAGGTGACGTGCTTTCGTTCTCTCTCTTTCTTTTTATCTGTATATCTCTATCTCTCTCGCTCCATTTCTGGCCTTCCCTCACTCTTCTCTCACCAATGCAAAAAAAAAAAAACAGCAACAACAAAAAAAAAATAACCACCAGTGGACGTGATGCTGCTCGTCATATAGTCATATATTCATATATTCACACCGTGCACACTTTGTGTTTGTGGACAATGGCAGCCAGCGACACTTATCTCCAGAATCCTCCTCCTTCTTTTCCTCCTTTTCCTCCTCCTCCTCCTCCTTTCTTAAACCTATCAAACCAGGGTTTGATATCTGTTGCGACTCTGTTTAGACATAGAAAGACATTCTTGGCGCATACAATAAAAAAAAAAGAACACACCTGGAATATTTGAATGTTCCTAATCCACAGTCAGTTTAAGCCCATGCCTTATGTTGTTCTATCTGTTCTATCTATTCTATCTGTCCTCTCGTTCTGTCGTTCTGCCGCTCTGTCATTCCGTCTAGGCGGTCTAAGCCTGAGCGTCAGCAGCCCCACGGCGGGGTGTAAAAAAAATCTCAGCCTGAGAAGATGTGGCCGTGTTAGCATTGTGGTTTGAGAGGGCGTCACTAGCTCCCCCTCCCTCTTTCGTTTCTCTCTCTCTTCTTCTTCTTCTTCTTCACTCCTTTCTTCTGCTAAGCTAAACCGTTAAAATGATGGTAGGGTGGTAGCTATTATTTTTTCCCCTTTACTTCCTTTTTAGCTTTTCTTTCCTTTCTTTTTTTTTTGCACGTTTCTCTCCTTTTTCTTTGTTTAAATGTTTCACTGCAGGTCAGGATTTAACTTCACTTCACTGGTCCTTTGACAGGTGGAGGGCACTACCTTTTCCACTGTCTGCATAATATATGCATATACGTGTGCTGTGCTGTGTGTGGATGATTGTATATGTGTATATTATTCATTATTTAATATTGTTTGTGTTTATGTTGCAGAAGAAAGAAATATTAGTACATATATGCTTTAAGACAAGGCCTTTTATGTATTTTTGCACAAGCGTTATACACCTTTTTTTTTAAAACAACCTAAATTAACATGTTTTATAATAGTGTATATTATTGTCATAATAAAACATTCTGGCTGTTTTATATTTGTGCTCAGTGGTCCATAAGGTATGTGCAGTCATACTGTAGCTAATATCAGCATCATACTTAGTATGCATGAGCTAGAATTGCATTTTATTATTATTATTATTATTATTATTATTATAGACTTTTTTAAATTAATTAACCTGCAAGGCAGTGTGTGGTAATTGTTGCAAATAATAGTAATAATAATATTATTAATAGTAATCTTACATACATCATACCTGCATATACATAAAAGTGCATCACTTAAAAAATAATAATAGAATATAAATAGCTAGTTAATATAGTTATTATTATTATTTACTTACTACTACTACTTCTACTACTACTCTTACTACTATTATTACTACTACTATTCCCTATTCCAGTACTTTTTTCCTATTTTCAGTAACAATAGCATTAGCATCACACACACTGTTTTTGCATTTTGGCTCGTCCTGCTCTGTATATTAATCACATTTCTATGATGTCATCACATAAATCACATAAATCATGAAAATCCTGATGCTGTGAGTGATGTTTGTCTTTGAGCAGTCAGGAGTCAGACGTGCCTGTTGTCTTGTTTTTCTTTTTTCTTTTTTTTTTTTTACCCTTTTCATCTTCTCATCCCGTCTACCTGAGGCCTTTTCTGCAGCCTCGTTCCTCACCTCCACCCGCCGTTAAAAACGCAGCGATTGTGTTTGGTGCCAGACGTTCAGGTGTGCTCATGTTCTGGTGTTCTGGTACTGGGTTTGCACGGCGTGCGACCGGAGACGACGTGTGATGCCGTGATGAGGCGGCATGCCGAGCGGCGTGAGTGAGTGTGTGTGTGTGTGTGTGTGTGTGGATGAGTGTGTGTGGATGAGTGTGTAAGTGTAGCTATATATGATTGAGTGTGTGAATGGACATGGGGAGATGAGACGGTGTGTGTGTAGTGTGTATATGTGTGTGTGTGTGTCCGTACTCACCCCTCCCTATCCTCTCTCTCTCTCTCTTTCTCTCTGTCTCTCTCTGTCTGTCTCTCTCTCTCTCTCTGGAGGCTGGCACCCTCGGGGAAAACTCCAGTCATGTCTTCAGTGGTAGAGAGAGCCCTCTTTGGGCCGATATCAGTGGCAGGCCGTCCACACGTGTGCTGCTGCTTTGATTTGTTTTAATGTTTTTTTTTTATTTTACTTTATTTTATATAGTGCATTGCTTTAATGATGTATAAAAAGAGGATTTGAAAGAAGCTGTTATTAATTGTTAATAAAGTGGTAATATACTGTTAATAATGTAATACTGGTAATTATATCACTATATCATATAGAGATATATTACAAACATAATGCATATTTGTTACATATACGTATTAATATACAGAACTATATATTTGTTGCATATATGTATATTAATACATCTGTGGCACATTTCTTAGTCATGTTTATAAGCAATATCAGCCAGTACCTTGCACTGCTGTGTTTATTGTGCTATCTATCTATCTATCTATCTATCTATCTATCTATCTATCTATCTATCTATCTATCTATCTATCTATCTACCTATCTATCTATCTATCTATCTATCTATCTATCTATCTATCTATCTATCTATCTATCTATCTATCTATCTATCTAATATTGGCCACAGGTATTTTGTATTTTTCTCTATTTTTCTCTATTTTTCGACAGTGTAGAAAGGTGTTGCTGGTGTGCAGCGAGTATGTGAGCCGTGTGTGTGTGTATATATATATAAGTGTGTGTGTGTGAGGATAAGTCAATCTCTGTCATGAGTTTCCCATTAATCCAGTCGTGCTGAGGGGCCGGGGGAGGAAAGCGTAGCGCCACCTCCATTTGCTGAAGGGCTGTGTGTGTGTGTGTGTGTGTGTGTGTGTGTGTGTGTGTGTGTGTGTGTGTAAATTAGGTTAGCAGGAGCAGTGGGTCCGATTACACATGATGGTTTTGAATATGCAAGCCCGTGCAGTCAGGACCAGTTCTTCCAGTCTTCCAGCCTCTCCGAGCAGGGAGGACAATGGCGGACGTGTCGGTGGCATCATTAAACGGCCATCCGATGAGGGGGGGGGGGGGGGGGGGAGGCGGGGGTAAGGGGGAGGGGCACGGCGGTGGCTGTGCTCTTTAGGCCGCAGATACTCAGGTGTTGCCCTACCTGTGTAAGCACAGACCAGACCGCAGGCCCTGGCGCTGTGAGCCAGCTGGGCACACACTTTCCTTACAGCCCCCTCTCTCTCTCTCTCTCTCTTTTTCTCTCTCTCTCTCTCTCTCTCTCGTCTCGTCTCGTCCTCCCCCCCCTTTCTTGCTCCGTCTTCCTCCCTGCCGCTCTGTTTTTCTGCCTCACTGTCATCGTCACCTTTTTTTTTCTTCTTCTTCTTCTTCTTCATCTGCGAGGGAAGTTGGCAGCGCTCTCTGCGGTTTGTTGTTCCACAATATGTTATCATGTTAACAATCTTCGAATCATTGTGGTGGAGGTTAGATTTACGATAGGGAAGGTGTGTGTGTGTGTGTGTGTGTGTGTGTGTGCGCCTTCGAGCTGTAATGTACATCTATATTACAGCTGAATTTCAGTCGTACGTTATAATTTAAGGCCCTTTTTTAAGGCTTCGCTTGCCAGGATAACCAGAACACTGCATATATATATATGCAGTGTTATATATATATATATATATATATATATATATACACACATTTATACCACACACACACACACACACACATATGCACATGCACAAGGATTCCTGTTGTTGCAATAAAAAAAAAGAAATTCTTGACTTCCTCCTTTCCACAAAAAAGAAAAGAGCACACACGTCCACATATACGCACATACACACACACACATATACTTACACACACATATACACATATACACACGAGTATATGAGTATACTATGAGCTGGCGTGTGTGTTTTATCTGTCATATCTTCAAAACACATACAAGTGTGTATATATATATATATATATCTCAGTGTGTGTGTATGTATATCAGTGTGTGTGTGTGTATATACACACAAGTGTGTAGATTATTAGACGCATTATAATATCCAGCATTATTAGCACATCGTCTACATATAACATCTTATGTCTTGCTTAATAAAAGATCATGTATGCAAAATTCAGTTAATAAAAATATAAAATAAAAATAAATAATGGATGTATATACATATTATTATATGCTTAAATATTGTTTTATATATAGTATGCTAGTGAAGCTATACACATACATATACATATTTCATACATACATCATATAACCTAATCCCAGATGTATATCCACATTTTATGCACCCCTGAGACGCGCACGTCTGACCACAGACGGCGAGCTGACCGCGGCCGGCGTCTGGTGGACGCGGTGGAGGTTATGGTGACGTACAGCTGCTCCGGCTGGCGTAACCCCTCCCTCCCTCTCTTCTCTGTCCTCCGTCTCCTGTCTCCATCTCCCTCCCACTGGCCTGTGCTGTGCACCCTCAGCAGCCCAGCGTCCAGCCCACGGCGCTGCTGCCGCTTATCATCACAAAGGGACAGAATGCATAAAAAATGGACGATGACGATGGCCGGGGTCTTCTTTCGCTGCCTGCGCCCGGCACACCAGACAATGCGTGGGGGCTCTGTGGCCTGTGACTTTGACCTGAGCCCTGCTGCTGCTGCTTCTCTCTCTCTCTCTCTCTCTCTCTCTCTATTTATCTCTCTCTTTCTTTCTTTCTTTCTACTGCTTATAGTCTCTCACCCACTATCTCTCTCTCTCTCTCTCTCTCTTGTAGTTTCTCTCTCACGGTCGCCATTTTCAGCATGTGTTTTAGGTTTTTGACTCAATACGCCGCGGCCCTACCGGTAACACC
Organism: Astyanax mexicanus; assembly: GCF_023375975.1. Taxonomy (NCBI): domain Eukaryota; kingdom Metazoa; phylum Chordata; class Actinopteri; order Characiformes; family Acestrorhamphidae; genus Astyanax; species Astyanax mexicanus. The sequence goes on along the minus strand of NC_064423.1, from coordinate 37,459,372 downwards.
GAAGAAACGGCATTAGGGCATTATGGCATTATGTAACTGATCCAGTGCTATTCTGCATGCAGGCAATAGGAGAAATCTGTGTGTGTGTGTGTGTGTGTACTGAGTAGACCAAGTGTGTATGTGTGTGTGCATAAATGCAAGAGTGTGTGTGAGTGCACATGCAATAGCTCGCAATTTTCATACGCAAATCAACAGTCCCTCCAGACACACTACAGTAGACTTTGTCATAAGGCATGCCCCACATTCCTGCCTTGTTGTTATTGAAAAGGAGAATGTGCTCTCAATTACAGTCGCACCCCCTTTTTTTTTTAGGCTTAAACAAACTGAATTAATGCCCGCGTCGGTTTAGACGCTCGTAAATACGAATAAATATTTAAAAAGGGGAGCCCGGGATTTATAAAGAAAAAATATATATATAAAAAAAAAAACGAGCACTTTTTGTAGTAGCTTTAGTAGGTTTTGGCACGTGGTGAAAATTTATAATTTATAATATAGGATGTGAGTATCTACATTTTAAGTTAAAAAAAAAAAAACAGAATAAGAAAATGGAAAATGAATAATTGAATGGGAATGAATGCAGAATAAAAAGAAAAAAAAATATTTATTAGCTGCTGAGATTTTTTTGTTTAATGTATTCATACAAATACAGCAGGAGGAGCAGTTATGTTAGTGTATAGTTATAGTAGTGTAGTATAGGCTCCAGGCTATGGATGTGTGTGTGTATATATGTATACACATATATATGTATGTGTGTGTGTGTGTGTGTGTGTGTGTATGTGTGTGTGTGTGTGTGTGCCGGAGCTGCTTCTTGTTTCGAGACGATGGTTTAGGCCCGAAATCGTCTGCAGATGTCATTTTTCCAGCGCATTTTACGCTTAGCACGCCATGTGATGCAGTGGCAGGGTCAGCCTCGAGGAGGACAACGAGCACCACCATGTGAAAAAAATATAAAAAATGGCCCTTTGTCTGTGTGTGATAGAAGGTGTGTGTGTGTGTGTGTGTGTGAAGGTGTGTGTGGATGTGTAAGAGGCCGCAATTCTTCTGGCCACTTATTTATTGGACACTGAGCTGGCTCAGACAATTGTGTAATAGGTGTAAGTCAGAGAGAGAGAGAGAGTGTGTGTGTGTGTGTGTGTGTGTGGATGCAGCATCTTGCTGACTAGGCCTCCTCCATTTCCTTTTCCCCCCGTTTTTTGCGCTGATATAAGATCGTCCTGCGCTGCTTTTTGGAGATGGAATTATTTAGCAGCTGCTGTTTGTCTTGTTGTAGCTGCTAATCCAGAACAGACTGAAGTATTATTATTATTTCACTCAGAGCTTTGATTTGATTTGTTAAAACATTATCAGAGAGAACTGTGTTAATATAGAGGCGAGGTTGGAGGTGTTTAATCACATATAGCTTTCAGCATAGCTTTATTTAATATTTTTAATATTTTTATTTTATCTTTAGTAGTGATAAATTGGCGATATGGCAAAAAAAAAAGCATATCACAATATGTTTCGAAGACATTTCCATGATACTCAGTACTATATATAAAATATATAGAAACTATTAATACATTTATATTAGGGGTGGGCAATATTATATCGTATACCATATATCGTGACACAGAAATATCATGATATTAAAAATCCATATCGTGATAATAGGGCTGTTCTGTCTTAAAAGTAGTCCATTATTATTATTTACTGTGAAGCTTTAGGTGTATTTATTGTATAATATAAGTTTTAGTTTGCAGTTTATATGCATGCACTAAATATTCTGCAATATTATTTGCTGCATTATATTATTTTATGCTATATTATTTATTTTGCCACATTATGATTATGCTGTTATACTATTATACTATATTCCTGAAATGAATGAATTATTTTAGTTTTCCTACATCGCCAAGTATATCGTTATCGCAAAAATACCCTGAAATATCGTGATATTATATTAGAGCCATATCGCCCACCCCTAATTTATATTCAGTGACTGTTTAATAACTGTTCTGCACTAAATCCAGTAAAATAAGACTAATTGTGCTCAATTCTGAAGCACAATTCTGAATAAAACATGCATATATCTATGATATACTCAGAAAGGCTTGTGTATAACTCAGCAAAGGATTTATGTTGTATATATAAACTTAAATATCTGTTTAAAGCTGTTATATAGATATTCATCTATATAATACAGTGTGCAAGTAATACTATTACAGATGCATAGCTGTCTAAAGATTTGTGAGATGTGCATGTAAAATTGAGATGATAAACAAATACATTATTATATTTAGCATATCAGATAGTACTGAAAACCATATAGGACCGCTGCCGTGCGTGAAAAAATGAAGAACCAAAAATATCATTTCGCAATATTTTTTTTTTTATGTCACAACAGCCCAGTTTAAAAATATTGTCACACGATGCTGCACTAAATCTAATGAAACCTGACTAATTGCACATGAAATGTAGTGCTAAAAAAGCTTTTTTTTTTTTCTTTTTTTTTTTACAAATTATTAGTATGATAATCATGTTATCATAATATTGCCAACCCATATGTGTATATCAGTCATATGTTTTAATTTGAATTAAAAAACAGGATTTATTAAGAGGGTCTTTAGGAGAATGTAGACAATATATATATATATATATATATATATATATATATATATATATATATATATATATATATGTGTGTGTGTGTGTTCTGTAAGCACTGTTTTATATATACACAGAGATTTAGGTTTAGGCATCTACTATTAAATCACAATTTTAAATGATGTTCTTCTCCCTGGTCCAATTCTCATTAATTGTTGAATACTATCTAGGAAGCTTGTTTTAAGAGTGAATATATGTAGCAATATAATTTTTAAATCTGACATTAGCATATTGTTTGTGAAATATTTCATTGTGTTATTGAGGAGCTATTATATATACACACATATATATAACACATATATGGTATGTAAGGTGATAGATATTGCTACCAGATATGAGCTAGCAGTTGTTTTAATAGGTCTATAAAGATAAAGTATTGCCTATAGCCATATGCCTATAATATATGTGTGTATATATGTATGTGTGTCTACATATATATGTGTGTATGCAGGAATGTCGAGGAGCAGGGATGGGTTAGACCCTGGCACTTCCTCTCTGTGTACAGCACAGCTTATCCTCCTTAGGATTAAAAAGCAGAATAAAAGAAAGGAGGGGTGGGAGGGGTGGCAGGAGCCCCCCCATCCCAATCCCCATCCCTATCCCCGTCCCTACCCCTTCCTCCTCCCTTCGCCCTTTCCTCAAACCTCTCTATTCCCCCCACCCTTTCACCAAACACCACCCTTCTGCTTTCCAGCTTTCCATGTTTTATTTTTTTTTTTTTTTTTCGGATGGGTGGAGGGGGGTACAGGGGGGATCCTAAAACACATATATTAAAAAAATAGAGGGAGGGAGAGATGGATGGATGGATGTATGGATGGAGGGGGTTCATTTGCACATTTTCACATTTGCACATGGTCCCCCGTGGCGGATGCAGAAGGATGGAGATGAAGATGGATGGAGCGAGAGATGGAGGGATGTAGAGAGGAGGAGAAGAGATAGAGCGACACCTACATGGCTACATGACCACATGGCTACATGAATACATGGCTTCCTGTTCGATGCGCTCCTTCTAGCGGTGAGGCCTAGTAGCGTATCTGGGATCCATTGCTTTGGTCTGAAGCGCTGCACAGGCTTTCTGAAGTGTGGCAGCGAGAGGGGCAGCGTGTGTGCCAGCCTGAACCCGGCACACGCGAGCGCCTGTTAGCGGTGGAGGTCGTGCGGCCGAGCGTGGGTGCTGGCGCCGGCAGGGAAGGGGTTAAGAGGCAGGGATAGCCCCCCTTTGTCTCGGTGGTCCTCTTTGCCATTGTTCCGCTGGAATTGAGCTCGGTGCACCTCACTTGACCACGGCAAAGCAATAAAATGGCCTCTAAGTGCTATAGCCTCTCTCTCTCTCTCTCTCTCTCTCTCTTTCTATCTCTCTCTCTATCTCTCTTTCTCTGTCTCTCTCTCTCCCTTTGACAACACCTCTCCTCTGGGCTTTCTCTCCCTCTCTCCCTCTCTCTACACACACACACCGCAAATATACACACCTGAATGAGGCATTTTTACCTGTGCTGTTTTTTTTTTTTTTTTTTTTTTCAGGCTGTATCAGTATGGTTGGTTAAGCTTTTTGTGTGTGTGTGTGTTTTATATAGAGAGAGTGTGTGCACTTTAATACAATTAATATTAACATTAATATAAATTGATAAAATACACCATTCACTATTTATTGATGTATTCAAATATCTAGACTTTTCTTTAATATATATAAAATATACATACAGCTAATACATGTATAAGCTATGTTTCTTGTAGCTTGTATATATATATATATATATATATATATATATATATATATATATTTATGCACACACATTATGTATGCTGTACACTTTATAGTATATTTTGCCAATATATATATATATATATATATATTTATATATTTATATATAGTTATACAAATTTAGCTTATATTATAGATACAGTGTAGAGTAATACAGTATATGATTGGCCCATTATGCATGTGTTATTAAGGTAGTATATATACATATATTAAAATACAGCAGATGAAACATATTTAATATTTTTGTTCCTATTGTTCTGGAAAACATATCTTAAAATATAAAGATCCACCAGATTTTCACCAGATTTCTTCAGGCATCAGTATTCAATATCTGTGTCTAAGATTTTGTAGTAAAATAAATGAAATGATAAATGATGGCTTCAGGCAGACAAGTCATTTATTCACCTTATGAACATAGATAATAACGTTTTCATTTGGAGACAAATATAATTAAATCCAGTGTGAGAGATGCAAATAGTACATTGAGAAATAGTAGTACAGAGTTAGTGTTTGGTGTGAAATGCTGTAATTATTATAATCTAACATAACTGATACAATAAACTGTACAATAAAATAGTAAATAGTTACATCTAAAAAAAATTATATCATACAGCACATACATTATCTCTCAGCACCTTAAACAGGCATTATTATAAAAAAGCCAGTTTGATCAAGTTAAATCAACATTACTATTGGCTCCTAGCATCATCTATTTGCATACTGGGTGTGTCCTCCAGTTTCTTACATTTGCCATCAGTGTGTAGTCGCTCTCCCTCTAAGCTAGCAATGATATAGCAAAAAAAAACAAGAACTAATTTACATATGTTAATAATTTTATGGACTATTTTAGCGTATAGCACGTTGAATGTCTCTCCACCTTAAACAAAGGTATTAAAAAGCCAGTTTTAGCCCAAATTTAGTTGTTAATCTTTTGGTAAAATGGTAAAAACAGAGTCTCAGGCATCGTCCAGAGCATTCATACTGCATTCAAACTGTTTAATTAATGTTTAATGAGAGAGAGCTTATAAAACTAGCAAACTAGCTAGCTAAAGATAATCTTGATGTAATCCACGAAGCATAAGCCGCTCTTGTATAAGTTGCTCTGTTTAAGGGTGTCTGTTAAACACTGCAGTTGTACACGTAAATGAATTCAAATTTAAAATTCCCATTTAAATGTAATGTAATGTATTGTTATGTATTGTTATATTGCTTGTATGTATGTGCTTAAATCTCAGTAAGCCCTACTGATACAGCCACATATACTATATATATTTATTTATTTTATTATAAATGATTATTTATGTATTTATAAATCTCTGAGGGTTTTTGATTACATAATGCATGGCATCTACCTCATTAATTTCTAAGAAAAGCTTCTCTTTTTTTTGTTTAGTTGTTTTTTCTTTTTTGTTTTTCTCAGCTGGCCAGTGTATGGTGATCGCTATATTATTATATTATTATATTATTATATTTTTCTAAGTTAAAATCTGTGCATCATGAAACAAAAGCTCCTTTTTTGTTTGATTTATTTGATGATTTATTTATTTATTTTATTTCTAGTGACTCGATCAGGCCGTGCTGGTGCGGTATCGTGGCGGTTGTTAAGTGATGTGGCTCTGTCAGTAACGTATGTGTGGGGAGGTGAGCTGGAATGGTGTTTATTAGGGAGATATAATGAGTATAACAACAGTGGTAGAGATTTAATGGCTTCAGTGGCTGTGTCTCCTGCCTCGGCGTAGGTGGCATTGTTCTTGATTGTAACGATGATTGTTTACCTCACGGTGTTCTCTTCCTCCCAGACATTATAATTAAAAAGGAAAAAAATCTCTCTCTCTCTTGTTCTCTCTCTCTCTCTCTTTCTCTGTCTGTCCCTCGCCCCTTTCTCTCCCAAACGCGTCTAATGAGGCGCGAGAGGGACAGCGGCGATTGGCCTGCGAACAGGCCGAGTCCTGAGAGAGGCCGGCCGATTGGCTGAGGTGTTTAATTGGCACCGTCAGACTCCCAAACCCCCCCATGGGTGTAACCTGTTTTTGCCAGTTGGTATTAAGTGTTATATAGGCCCACAATTAAATCAGCTCGGCCTCCATCTAGTTATTACACCTTCTTAGTCTGTAGAGAGGCGTCTGTTTCTGTCTGTCTGTCTGTCTATCTGTCTGTCTGTCTATGTGTCTGTCCCTCTGTCTGTCAAACGCAGCCTCCCATTAACCCATAACAGCTTAGAGAGACTTTTCTGCACTGTATACCTGGATATACTAAATAAGATGAATTTAGATACTGTAAATATATATAAAAAAAGAGAAAATCAGTTAAGTATTATGTACTAAAAAAATGTAATTAAGCTTAGAATAAAAAAAAAACCTTAAAGAATTGATTGAAATCAATTTATGTCGTTTTTTTTACGCTGTATTAATTGCTTTGCACAAAAATTCTACTACTTCTTGAAGTCTTCTTTTCATATAACCCTCCTGTTATGTTAACATTTGTTAAGATTAATATATGTTTAATTATCCAAAAGATGCTTGAAAGCAAAAAAAATCCTGAAAAGCAGTGTGAATATTACATTAAGACAATTTTTAGTGCTAATTATTTTGTCAACATTTAGTTCATTTAGGATAGTTCACTAATTTTTTATTAAAATAGAAAAAAAAATATATATATAGAGAGAGACCACTTAAAAATTATGAGTTTCTTGAAAACCTCTGGAATATAATCAAGAAGAAGATGAATGATCACAAGCCATCAAACCACCAAACTGAACTGCTTGAATTTTTGCACCAGGAGTAAAGCAGCATAAAGTTATCCAAAAGCAGTGTGTAAGACTGGTGGAGGAAAAGAACATGATGCCAAGATGCATAAAAAAACTGTGATTAAAAACCAGGGTTATTCCACCAAATATTGATTTCTAAACTCTTGATTCAGCTTAGTGATTCTGTTTTAATGTATATGTGGCTGAAAATGTTTGACTCAAAGGAGTTTAGTAATGTTTGCAAATATCCGGTTTTACATAAAACAGACTCATTCTGGTTCATACAAATTGTGGATTTAAAGTGTAACAGTTAAGGTTAGATGGTAAAGGGCTACGGTTAAAATCCTGATGTAATATAAATGATAACAATTATTTATAACAACAATTTTGACCATTTTATAACTAGTATTTTTATATTGTGTTGTAGCAGTATGTAATCTAAAATACAAAATATAAAACTAGTTGCATGTAGTGGAATGTAAGACATTTTATTAAAGCATTTAAATGACTAATTTAATGGGACAGAGCTCTAGAAGCAAATAGTACACTTTAAAATGAGCAAGTTTTATCTCCAGCACACCTGTACATTCACATTATATCCCATGATGCTCTCAGGATGTTCAGTATGTGTCAGTAAGGAATTTAAAGCGTTATAATAAATGGCTGCTTTTGCTGTTTTCTTTCCCCCATTTGTTAAATATGGGACTTTTTGACAGATGAGATCCTCTCTGAGATCCGTGATTAAAGTGATATCAGCTGTGTGTGTATCCGGGTTATAGAGATGGATGTGATGTGTATGCTAATGGACACACACACACACAAACATGCACGTAGCCAGCGCACGCAGAGGACTTCCGTGTGCCGCGTCCGTTATACCGGTTGGGTCTTGCTTGGGTGCACTTGCAAATTTGGCTTGAACCCCTTAAAACGGCTGGATTAGATTCTAGATATGCAATACAATAATAACTACATAAATAAGAAAGGTTATAAATGAATATATGGGCAGCCCTGTTTGAACGCAATGTGTTTGGTTTCATTTTATGACTAAATATGAGGATAAATCAAGTACAGGAATGATCTTAGTGCACAATTTCTATTTATATATTGAATTAAGCATAATTATGTAGCTCAAACTAATAAAAAAATAAGATACCACTTAAAATGATGAGTTTCTTTGATTTTACCAAATTTAAAAACCTCTTAAAAATAATCAAGAGAAAGCTGCATGATCACAAGCCATCAAACCAAACTGAACTTCTTGAATTTTTGCACTAGAAGTGATATAGCATAAAGTTATCCAAAAGCAGTGTGTAAGACTGGTGGAGGAGAACACGCCAAGATGCATAAAACAAATACTGTGATAAAAAAAACAGGGTTATTCAGCCATTTCTCTTTGTATTTTCTGCAATTGAGTTCTCTAAATGAAAATATTTTTATTTGCAATTTGGGAGAAATGTTGCTCATAGTTTATAATTTATAGAATAAAACAACAATGATCATTTTATTCAAACATAAACATATAAATAGCAAAAAATAGCTGATTTAGAAACCTATTGCACATGGCTATATGTTATCTGCTGCCCCTCATAGCGTGGGGGGGGGGGGGGATGTCATGCCTCTAGGGATCAATTGAAGCCAGACAGCCACAACAGATCAGACATTGGTGACTCCCCCCCTCTTCCCCCTCTCCCCCTCCCACCCAAAAAAAGGAAAAAAAAAATATATATATATGGCATCACACTCTATCACGCTATCCACTGCCCCCCCGGCTCCACCCCCTTCCCCCCCACTCACCCCCCCAAGGCTTCACATTTAATGGAAAAGCCAGACCAAGCCTGACCGTTTGATGATATGATGCTGTGGTCTGATTTAATGCATTTGCGTGGTACTGATTAGTGCCCTTTCACTCCCGTTTTGATTTGTTAGCATTGTTAGCATGCAGTTTATACTAGTAGATACTTTCTCTTACAATGGCAGAAGAGACACAGATTTTAATATATGTACAATAACATTTTGACTAGTAAAAAAAATGTAAAAACATAAATTAAAGATATATAGTTGTATATATCTACTATATCTACTTATGATACATATGATATGATTTGTTAGCATCTTCTTTAGCATTTTAGCATTTTAACATTTTTCTTTTTGTCAATTATTCAGACAGAACTCTTCCTTTAATCCCAGTCCAACCAGCCCACAAGGCCTCATGAACCAGACTGACCCCAGGTCAGCACACAGCAGCAGCCATGCTTCTTGTTTACCGTGTCCACAGCTTCCTCTTGTTTTGACAGTACACACCTTGACGAGAGCTGAATGGCGTGTTTACATTGCGCCTAATACTTTCCGCTGGGCTCTTTGTATCGCTTGTTCTGAGCTGAACACTGAACACGCCGAGCTGAGCTTCAGAAAGTAGCCGTTTACTATATTTAGTGCTTTATTTTCCTTCATTTGACCAGACAAACCTCAGGAAGGCTAAAGAACAGCAGAGCGAGAGGCCGAGTGCGTGTTTTAGTCTCCGTGTGTGTGTGTTAGTGTGTGTATGAGTATGTGTGTGTGTGTTAGTGTTTGAGTGCGTGGACATGTGTGTGGGTGAGGGGTCACCCGGAGGTGAAAGGAAGGCTGAAACTGTGGTTTGGATACTTTGTCAGGTGAAGAAGCCTAAAATCAGTTTAAACGTAACCTTAAAACTATTTTTTGACAATAAAACTCAAATAAAAGGATATATACATAGTAGAAGAAACTCTTTCCTAAAATAAGAGCAGTTTATATGCATATTTTGCATATTATGCAGTTTTTACCAGAAAAACTCAAGTTTAGGATATCCATAATGCAGTTTTTACTAGTAGAAACTCTTTTCTAAAATTACAGCAGTTTATATGCATATTATAACTCAGTTTTTACCAGTAAAACTCAAATTTAGGATCTCCATAATGCAGTTTTTAATATTAGAAACGTGGCACCAGTTTATATACACATTATCAGTCAGTTTTCAACAGTAAAACTCAAATTTAAGATCTCAACAATGGAGTTTTTACTAGTAGAAACTTTCTCCTAAAATGACAGCAGTTCATATGCATATTATCACAGTTTTTTAGCAGTAAAGTAAAATGCAGTTTACACTAGTAAAAATCTTTTAGATTTGAAATAAGAACATTTTTACTGGTGATAATGTCAGATCTGTGGACCTATAATGCCATCCTGACCTTTCAGACTTGTGATGGAATTGGTTGACATGGTTTACATTTCATTTTTCTTATCTGAAATTCCATTTTTAGTCATAAAACGTAATTTATGCGTATGTACAATTAATTTTGACTAGTAAAAAAAAATATGATACATATGATACATATAATATGATCAAAAGAGTACAATATAGTGTAAAATCAATATATATGTATATATATTTCCCCACGCGTAGTAATGTATGACTAGTCAAAATTACTATAATTATTATTATAGGAATATGTCTTTTGGACATGTAACTAGTCAGAATGGATGTATTGATCTGTAGATCTGATACTGCTAGTATACTCTATATACAGGTATAAACTTTTTTAGTTTTAGAGTTAGTTTTAAAGTTAGTTTTAGGGTTAGACCTTCACTGGTGTCACTGCAGTCCTTTTCTTACTAGGCTTGTCATGGTTGGCTGTTCAGGTGCTGGTCTTTTGTTTCTCTGTGTACTCTTCCTCTTTTTTTATTCTCCTGCCTTTTGTTGCAAGTATAGAACGGAACAAATTGGCAAGATAATATTTTCTCTCTCTCTCTGTGAGTCTCTCTCTCTCTCTCTCTGTGAGTCTCTCTCTCTCTCTCTCTCTCTAACCTAAGGCCTGTAATGAACCTGGCTTGTAAGAGCGCTCGCTGGCTCTTAACCGCCTGCGGTTGCTGGAAGTCGCCGTGGATCTAAAGCTTAATTTGTACAGTGCTGCGTCTGAGGCATTAAGTTGGCAGCAGACGGCTGAAGGTTTTAAAAGCTTGCGTGACAGGGTGTCAGATTTTTGTCTGCAAACTTGTAGGTGGAAGCGCGGGCTGCTTAAAGAGCCAGGTTTACCTGTGGAATCAGAGCGGGAGGAGTTTAAGCATGTCGGACTCGGAGCTCGGCGCTGAGGAGACACTGCGGGAGAGTGTGTGTGTCCTCTCAGAGTCCCTGCCAGACTGGAACTTCCCCAGCCCAGCTTAGCGGCCTAAGCCTTTGTTTGTGTGTGGATGTGTGGAGATGTGTGTGTGTGTGTGTGTGGGTGGGTGTGTGTGTGTTATTATTCCTGTCTCTGGGCCTGTCTCTTGTGCAGGTGATACACACACGCACACACAAACTCTAAAAACTATATTAGGACACCTTATCAATGATATTCTGAAGAGTTTATCCTTTGATTCTTGACACAAGAAGTAGATACACAGCGCTGTCTCTGTGTCTGTGTGAGTGACAGGCTGCTGCTGCCTGTGCAAGAAGCGTGGGGCGGGGCGGAGGAAAAAACACGAGGTAACCGCAACATGGCCTCCATCCACATGGTTGGGCACGTGCTCGTAAATGTGAGCTTTCTGTGGAAAGCTGTGCACCACAGTCCAGCACAGTTTTGCAGTGCAGATATTTCCAGTTACAGCTGAATTCAGACTTTTAATCCCAGAAAAACACTCTGATTATTTACCTTTTAAAAAGTTATTTGAATGCCTGATTAAAGGGAAGGGCCGATTTCTGTTGTTTTGCTGTTTTCCTCGTGTTTTGTGCGCTGTGCTGCACTTTTGGAGACACAGACTAGCACTTTGTGTAATAGGGTTCTGCTACAAATAAACAATTAGTCGACAATGGAATTTGTAGTCGACAAATTTAAATAACAGACATTTTTGATTATATTGACTAATTGTTGCAGCACTATTCAGTATACAAACTTTCACATTTTTGGCCAAACGTTTGATTTTGATTAATGTTCTAATAACCATAACTCTGTTCAATCCTGGTAATGCAACTACTGAGAATAGATATATTTATAGATATAGATTTTTAGATTATAGATATCATTACTAGTAAAAAAATATTACATCCATAATAATAATGAATTCACTTAAGGTGTCCTTGAGTGACAGAAAGGTGCCTGAAATAAAATGTATTATTATTATTATTATTATTATTATTATTATTATTATTATTATTATTATTATTATTATTATTATTACACTTTGCAAATGCAGCAATGGTAAAAATGTTATAAAAATTAAATTAAATATTTTTTATTATTTTGGCCAAAGATTTGATTTTATGTCGTTCTGACTAATCGAAACATATGATTATTCAAAATAACAGTAAGTATATTCCATCTTGGTATTGTAATTAGTGAGAATGGAAATATTTATAGATTTATAGATATATATTTATAGATAGATAGAAATATTATAGCTGAAATAATAGCTGGAATCTGAAATGATGAATTGACTAACCTGTAAAAAAAAAAAAAAAGATGTGTTTTGTGTTGCTTTTTACCCCCCAAAAAACGTTTTTTTTTTTTTTGCATTTTGATGCATCCTTGAATGAATGCATTACAAAGGGTGTCCACAAACATTTGACCAATATAGTGTATGTTGTTTTACTGCATCCTGCCTTACAATATCAGGCATTTCTGTCCAGAAATTCCATAAAAACAACTCTCACACTCAGAGACACACACACACACACACACACACACACACTGTTCTGTCCTCAGGAAGTCGGAGTGTGAGAAATGCCTCTGTGCTCTCTGGCTGTAAAGACTGGCTGCACTGGAGGCACAGAGTGGTGATAGTGGGGCTTTAGCTTTCAGTCAGGAATGATAATGAGCGCCGACTGACACTGTCCTATCATCCTATCACAGCGCAGCGCTCCAAAATAAGACCACCGCACAAATACCCGAATACCCCTGCACTCATTATGTGCAACATGAGCGCTGCCCCCGGCCTCGGGTCAGCAGCTATTGTCCTGCTGCTGTACCGCTGTAGCTGTAAACCCAGAATTCTGTTTCAAATCGAAAGATTTAAGTCTGTTTTCTATAAAATTGAATATTTCTAAACATTACTCAACTATATATGAGTTAGCGGAACATGTGTGGGGACATATATTATACATTCAAACTGAGATATTTGAGTTGAACCAACTTATATATAATAACTGAGTTTAGTCTGTTTTGCCATTGGGAGCTTCTTTCCCATTGGCTTCTGTCACAATCTATTTGCATACTGGGTTAATCTCAGTTTGAATGTATACATGTCCGTAGTTTTTTAGCTAACTCAAAATAGTTGGGCGATGTTTAGAAATATCAATGTTTTTTGTAAAACAGACTTAATTAATTTGAGTTTAAACAACTTCTGAGTTTACAGTGTACTATACAGTATAAACAGGTTTTTTAAAGGTTCCTTGTTTTACATGAGCAAAGTATTTTTTCTTCCTCTGCTTTTTTCTACACAGTCAGGACATTTGTGTCCAAAGTTTTGTACAAAAAGTACACACACACACACACACACACACACACACACACACACACACACACACACACACAGTGTGTTTACAATGAGGAGGATGGGGGAAGGGGGCGGCACAGACACTTGGTTCATAGCTTCCTTCCGTTCCTCAGTTTTTATGAATCGCCTCTGTCATAACAACTGCCAGGACCATGGAGGAAGCAGAAAGGGAGAGAGAGAGAAAAGAGAGAGTAAAAAGAGAGAGAGAAACTAGAAAAAAAAGATAGAAAACACACACAGACAGACCCAATTTCAGAACAAAAAATTAAATATAAACAGCTTTTCTATTCCCTGTAGTGAAAGAAGTATTGCCCTTTTTTAAGTTAAAGGGAAGTGAGATGGTTACTAAGGAATGTTTGTTTAAATAACAACAGGCATAAACTTCTTTAAGTTTAATTCTCTAGTTTAGACTATTAAATTTTACATTCTAGATTCAGAATGGCTCACAGTGCTGGCATTAGATTTTGAAAAAAATGTATATCTCTTAAAACTACCTCAAAGAAACGTATTACACTAAATGTTTATAGATCAATGAACGATAGAGAGTTTAGAAAATTAAAATGTCTAGCTGCACAAAGTGGCATAACATGATTTTTCCATTCTAGACTCAGAATTGCGCACAATTTTTTAGTCATTTTAATATTCCTTGATTTCTGATTTTTTGGTTTTAAGACAGTTTTATCTTAAATTTTGCCTTTAAACAGCTTGACTGGTCTCTGTACAGAAAGAGGTATT